>NW_005842493.1:1128485-1144766 GCF_000455745.1 Alligator sinensis | reverse complement strand
AGGGAAAAAAAGCGCCCGCTCAGATGGTTTAGGCAAGGATCTTTTCCTGGTTTTGTGCTCTCTCAAATCACTTCCTGTGCATTTGCTTAAAAGACCAACTTAGTGTGTCCTCATTCCTGAAGATGAATGACTGGCTGAAGATGCTAATGTGCTTCTGTGTTACCCCTTGCCAGGTGTTAATTGCTATGAAATGCCTTATATTGAAGCTAATGCTGCCAGAAATGAAAATGAGAACAGGCAGGATTTGTTTTACAAGTACAAAATGCTGTTTGTTACTTACAGGCTGTTTTATAAAGCATCCTGATCAATTTATCTATATTATGCTACTTTTCTGGGCCCTTCCCTGTGCAAGACGGCAGAATTTCTCGCTGCCTTGCTGCGAGCTGAAAGTGGTCAACGAGGTCTTTGCTTACGCCATGGCTTTTTATCATTTCATAAGTCTTCTGTCATGTGACTTCATTGCCAAGGCGACCTCTCCCCTGCCATCCCAGTCCCCATTGGTACAGCCAGTTTATAGTTTAGGGTGACTATATTTTGGAGAAATAGCACTTAAGTTAGAACTTGCTATGGTTTGCCTGTGTCCATTAGGAGTATTAGCCCAAGACGGAGAGTAAAGGACAGCTGGAGGACAAAGACCAATTTAAAATCACTATGCATAATTCCTCTTAAATGGACTCCAGATAGCGTTAAGCAAAATTCCTTAAATCATTACAAGCATATAGTTATTTGTTACTCTAAATACAACATGCAGGAATTGTTCAGTTGTTAAGTTAATTAGACAATCTAGGTTAAACCCGTAACTTGACAAGTCAATGGACTGACTGCAGTTTCCCCCTCCCTCCCCAAAAAAGCCCCAAACCAAACTCTCATCTATGAGGAAAATATCGTCTAATACCTGGTTATGTTTTCAGGCGAAGCCTGCTATCTGTAATTCTGATTTATCGGTTTTTCAATCTTAATCTAAATGTCTTCATTGACTTGTTTCATGTATGTGCTAGTCAAGTAGCGTATTTGTTTAATCATGCAGGAATCTGATTACTGTTTGTTTTGTGTGTTGTTTCAGTAGAAGAGAACTTAAGTATTTTTAAACAAAGTTTTTATAGTCAGAATTTTTGACAGCAGTGAGTCAGGCACAGGTAGTATAATGGGTGCAAGCAAATGTAGTGGCTGCATGGCTTGATCAGCAATGTCTTCTTACAGCTTTAGGCATTTAATTGCAGGTGCAGGCTAGCAAACCCCTGTTGTGTTATGTGAAGCACAGATGTGAAATACTCCCTCAGGATCTCTGTGTAAATATGTGATAATAAATTCTCTTAGGAGAAAGATGAACCTGGTGTCTAAAGAGGTGTGTGCTTTTCCAGTTCAAAAGAACATTTCAAGAATGAATGGTGCGGCTTTTTTGCATGTTCCTTTTGATGCAAAAAGGTGAAGTCTTGATGTTTCCATGTTAAGCAACTTAATTTGGAGCGGTAACTTCTAGAAAGAGTAGTGTAGCATCATAAAACAAAACCAATAATTACATTAAATATCTCTAATATTAGAGAAGCATTTGGGTACCATTCAATTAGCAAATAACACAATATAAAGCATTGTGGTTATAGCAGTTACTAACAGTTTCTCATTCCGTTTTACCATGCGTTTCCCATTTCACTGTTCTACTATCACTTTTTAGGGTGAACATTTTCAAAACTGCCTAAGACTTGGGTATTTATGTCCCGCTTTTCAAAATTGATTCTAAGCACTAAGTAACCTGATTTTCATTGGGTCAGACTTAAACATACGCTTGAAAAGTGCGGTTTTCATTGCCGTAATGTTTAATCATTTTCCCAGTACATTCTGTGCAAAGCCAGCTTATTCTCTTATTTGTCTTTTTCAGTTTGAGGTCATAGGCACAATTTTTATCAGCTACAAAATCAGCAAGTCTGTTCTGATAGGTCATGCCAACTCTCATGTTCTCCCTTTTGTATTTATGTAGTGGTGCTTTATTTCTTATTAGCTTTATATAAACGTGCTATTAAACAAAATCACAAACTGAAGGCACTGATGCCAGTTCAACAGTAAATACTCCTTGCGGGGACATTACTAACTACTATTTATTTATTTTTATGCAGGGTTGAAAGATCTACAGATCAAGTAATCAAGCCAGTCAATGTGGAAGCTTTGTCAAAATGGGTTGGGAAAATACCCGCAGATGTTCTACAAGATATGCCAGTGATTGCACCTATGTTAGCAAAACTTGGCTACGATCCATATGCCAATCCACCAAACTATGGAAAGCCAGATCAAAAAGTTCTCGAAAACACTAGAAGGGTAAGTTATGTGTGCAAATCGTAATATGGTAAAAACCACATTTGAATTTAGTGTTGTAGAGTTTGTCTAAAATAGTGAATAATGTGATGCTTTCTTAACTCTTAATTTTTTTTAGAATTTCTGGGAGACATTCCCAAAGGTACAGTCTTTTCACATATGCCTGAAGGAAGGGTGCTTGTGCCCAAAAGCTTGCAATTAAAGAATTTTTTTTGCAAAAATCTAGTTGGTCTAATAAAAGATATCACCTCTACCACAAGCCCTGATTCCTTTTGCCTCCAGAACAATACGGCTACAACCCGGATACCTGACAAAGGTACTTGGCAGGCAGTTGTCCAGCTGTCAACAACTGGCATTGTAGATAACCAATTGGTTCAGTGGTTAAGCAAGATCTTGTCAGCAACATCAGGGGACTTCCAGTTCCATGGCTTGTTTCATGTGTTAGCACTCATCACACTAACTTTTAGATATCGTTTTTGAAAATTTCTTCCCAGCATTTATGTGACTGCCCATTTCCCCCAGTCTAGATTTTGCCTTTCTTCCCCTGCTTTTACAGAACAACAGCAGAGTCTCCCTATTCCTGAAGAAGGGTACTTGTAACCAAAAGCTTGCAAAAAACTTTGTTCCAACTACTCCGTTGGTCTAATTAAAAGACATCACATCTACCCAAAGAACCTTGCCTTTACAATACTGTGACACCAAGCTGAGATTTGCTGGCTAGAGGAAGAAGAAAGGTGGACTGGCCTCCCATTTTATTATGACAGTTGGTTTCCATTGATCCTGTTACAGTTGTTTTTCAAACGCTTTAGGATCCTGCCTTCATCTGGAAAGGATCAGTCTGTGCTCTTGCATTCCTTCTCCCGTAAGTACAAACCATGCACGTGTCCTTGGTCTCAGATCTTCTCTGCTGCTTTGAAGAGTTTTTCTTCTCTGTCCTCCATGTCGGTCTGAGCACAACATGAAGATCTACTTTTTTGGTTGGTTATTGCAAGGGTGATGGACATTAACCTCCCCAAATCAGCTCTTGAATGTTTCTAGTTCTTTTGCTTCCATTAAAATCAAGAGGTAGAATGACGTCAAGCTAGATTCAGACAAGCAGATGCTATTTTTTCTCTGTGGTGCCTCTTGAGAAATCGGATTGCTTTTTCTGTAACGTGCTAGAGTGAAGCAATATTTGAGTCCCAGGCTTAGGTTCAGAAACTTCTTCACAGGCAGTGTTTGGTTCTGGAACCCTTTGGACCATCTGTTTAGCAAATCCCTAGAAAATGCTCTAAAGGGTTTCTTGAACTTTAATAGCATTTTCTGTTCTGCCAGCACTGCTGATTTCATCTGGGTTAGGATATTCTTCACTGAAATAAACCAGAAAGACATTTTCTGTGATGGATTCACAAGAGTAAAGCTGAGCACAGGTGTTTTTGGAAAAATGCTCAAGATGGTTTTTTACCTACTTTTAGAATTACCATCACGGCCAGGTTTGCTCTCTATTTGGTAGTGTGCTATTTTTGAGGTATGTATGCATTATATAGTAACAGTTTCATTATCCATGTGAGATAAACCACATTCAGTGTTTTACAGTAGCTAATCATAAATTAAACTTAGTATTTTCATAATCTAGAAAATGTTCCGTAAAGCACAAAAATATGCACAAAACTAATTTTGTTGCTGAGTGTGAATTCACATAAATACTTGTATGTACTCTGACTTCAATTTATTTTGGCCCAAGCATTCATGATAGTAATTCTGTCATCAGTACGATTAAGTATACTTCATGTCCAAGTTGTATTAGAGTTTGGAATTTAAGGAAAGGACAAAAGGAATCAAAACTCGTGGAAGACTTGATTTCTTTTATTAGACCAACTAGATATTTGCAAACATTGTTGTATTTATCTGCAAGCTTTCAGGCACACACCCTTCATCAGGCATAGGAAAGATTGTACAAGTTCTCCTAGGTAGAAAGACGTATTTTTACACAGTTGGGATGTGGTACTCTTAAATACTTAAGGAGGGGGGAAAATCTGTGAAGCAGAGAGAGATTGTGACGTTATTATATGCTGTAAGTGGCTCTTAGCAGTTATTTCAAGATTTTTTTTTTTAAAGCTTTTACTGAATCGTCACACTTCGGCTGAATTTGAGTTTTGAGCTCAGTTTTCTGCTTCTGGGCTGTCGGGAATTGAGTGACACAGAAATCCTAGTCAAAACACTTGGAGGGTTTGAAAAGCAACTTTTTGGAAAAAGGCCCGGGATGACTGAAATGCCAGTCTTTTTTCTTATTCTTTGCTGCCCTTTGAAGAATAAACAAAAGATGCAATAAGAGTCTGATCCAGCGTAAACTAAACACTGGGATTTTAATTGGTCTTATTTTGGTTTTGGAATGTAAGTATTTGGAAAAAAATAAGACTATTTATCCCCAAAGATCCCCACTAAAAATCATTATATTTTGTTTGGAATAAAAACGGTTGACTCTGCCTTTGTTCTTATTGCAAATGCTTATTTTCTTTGAGGGTGGCTTTCTTGCATCAGTGAATTCTGTTGTTTTATTTGGTCATCGAATTTTGATTCGGTGCTGTTACTTTGATTACTTCCACTAGCCTTCTGATACTAAAAACCCTGTTTCTGATCCATTCAGCAATATGCACCAATGGGGGCCTGTACATCTTAAATGAGTGAGATTTCAGCCATCTTTGAATAATTCATATCAAATGCACATTTCATACTGTTTCCATGCTGAGTAAATCGCATTCACTTTCAAAAGAGGAATCAGTGGTTTGGTACCTGTATTTCATAGTCACTTGAAGTGTGTATTTGCCATAAGCACAGTGCAAAAGAACAAATTAACTTCCCTGCCACCTACGCAATATACTTAAACTCTGCTTTTCAGTATTTGTCTAGTGAAATTAAAAACCCCTTTTCTCAGCATCATTATGTCCTGAAAACCAATGATTCAGAAGTGACTTTACCCAATTGTATCATAATATTGCAGCTTGAGTTTGACTCTCTGTTTCAGGAATACATTAGCTACATCAGCAAAATGCCTTTTCTGAGGTTTCTTTCCGTGGAATGCCAATTAGCTTGTAATTGCAAAAGTGTAGGCCAATGTCATCAGCTTTAATAATGGATTGCCTTTTGTATTTGAAATAATTTCTCTCTTGCGTAAATCCATTTAAACCTTAGAGTAGCATTTGTAAGAGTGCAGAATGTGTACTCAGCTTATTAAGGTGAGTTTTGTAATTAAAATCTTAAAGGTCAGCTGAGGCTTAGTTAAGTTTACTTCAAAATAAATGTGTCTCTCTCTCACGTGATTAAAAATCATGTAAGGTTCAAGTATGATGTCTACTTCAAATAGTAAATATAGTAACAAAGTAGGTATAATGTTTGACCTCGGTTATCTTTGGATTCAGTCTGGATATTCCATTCTTCAATTAAATCATTCCTAAACCGTGTTTATGCATGCTAATATAGCTGGTTTGAAAACCAAACATCTGTTCCATGACACTTTTTGGAATTTCTGATTTTTGTCCAAACTGGGACAAAAAGCCCCAAAACTCAAAACCAAAACTTTTTTCAGAATTCATTTCACAAACCATTGAATCATGCTGTTTCTCCAGTGAGATGCTTCTTGGGATCTGGCAACTGCTGGCTGGAACTGATGAATTATTTTTATTTTGTTACTGCTCCTCTCCTCTCAGTGTCAGTATTGAAACTGGCTTTTTGCGGTTCGGCATCCCCTGCTCCTCGTCTGCCTTGCCATGCTGATTTGTCTCGGGACTGGGGGGATCCAAGGCCTCTAGACTTCTGGAGCATTTGGCTCCTCATGCTACTTGATTCTGAGGACAGGTGGCTTGCCAGGTGCTGGGAACCAACTCATCCAGGAGTCTGGAGGCTCTGGGTTTTCTGGCCCCCAGGCACTATGCCTGGTTGGGAAGCCAGACTGTGGTGGCAGGAAACCAAACACATTTTGAAACCTTCTTAGCAGGCTGAGAGCTTTTGGAAGGGTAGATAAGAGAGATCTGACACATTTCTGCAAAGTGCTTTTCTTTCAATGAAAGGGTTTTTTTTCTTTTTTCTTTTTAAGCATAAAAACGTTTAATTGGAAAGTTTCCAATCAATTCTGACTGCCAGTTGAGCGTTTTTATTTGGTGAGGTTTCAGAGGTGGAACAGCTGTTAAAAATAGATCTTTAGCTTTTGCTTCAATGTGGTGGAGCCGCTAAGGTTATTCTTTATATCCTTTATCTTGAGCCCATTCCCGTTATTAGTGCGTCTGTGTGTAATAAAGAGGAAGGCCTCTTGGGTTTGGTTTGGTTTGGGGTTTTTTAAGGCTTTTGAAACCAAACATTTTGATAAAAGCTCCATCCCCAAACGCACTACAGTTGATCAGCTGATATTCATTTAACCCTTGTAAGCTCTACCAAGTCCCAATTTAATGTCTGAGAACATGAATCTGAGCTCACCCAAGGATTTACTTAAATATTTACTTCCCTAGGGCTTAATAATTTAAAGATGTTGAGGAGTAACTGTTTCTGTAGTCAGTGAGAGTTGTATGTACTCATCAGCTCCCTGGATTTGATCTCAAGAGACTAATTATTGCTACTTGCAAGTTTTTTAAATTTAGAGGAAGCCTTTGACAAATCTGTTCTTGTTGCTTTATTTTACTGTACAGTGTTAGGAAAAAAAAATGAAACTTTTATGTTTATCATTTTAGTAGACCTTACAAATACAGAATATATTAGTATTCTGTCCTCTTTGCTGCCCATCATTTGAAGCTTCCACCCCCAGAGGATGCCCATAGTTAGTCTGCTTTCACAGCTTTGCTCTGTCATTGTGCACTCAGTTGAGTTATTGTTCCATTTGCCATTTGTGATAATTTATGTTAAATCTGCTTTACAGAAATTTTGGTTCTGGAAAGAAAACTTTTCTGTAAAAAATAAAAATAAAAATTGCTTTTGAAGTTTTTATAAAAATAATTACAAGATCTTTTTTTCATTTTCACTTTGGATGTGCTGTGTTCTGCAGTGTTGGCCATCATAAATAGATATAGCACCTGCTTCTTCACAAACTAGAATGTGCTAAAAGCAAAATAATCATCTCTCTGAGAAGAGGGTAATTATCAAAGATTTGGTGTTTATCAGCTGCTCTTCACTTCCCAGACTCCTACAAGTATGAATTGTCCCCATCTAGTACAGCATTGCTTATAACTGAATCCACTCTATTCATCTGCAACCTGGTTTAACAAATCCTCTTCCATTGTTGCTGTTTACCAGCTGGGACAGATTGCTGCTGACCTTACCCTGAAGATACTGTAAGACACAAAGCTCTTGCCATTCAAATGAAGACCTTCTCGGGTTACTTTTCAAGCTTAAGAAAGGCATGATTAACATTCTATGAATTTAGTCTCCTTCCAAATGGCTTAATCTTAAACAATTTCAGCAACTTGATCTGACAAGCAGCTGTTTTATTTTGTTTTTCCATTGCTTCTCCTTTTTATTTTTCAAAAGGATGGTGTTGAAATGTAGTTGCGGTTACAGGCTTTTTAAAATTCAAAATGGACAACAGAAGTTGAAGAATCTTGTCCATAATAAAGGCCAGTTAAGCTAGGCCTCTGAGGCTCAACTGTATTGATTCCACTTGTACAAACACAAGATTACTGGAGGGCAATGCTCATTCCCAAATTTCACAATCCTTTGGAATGCTTTGGGATATAAACCCATCTGCTCTCAGGTTCTTGTTCCATCTTGCTAGGGCTGAAGGGCAAGAGCCGAGGCCTCCGTTGGAGTCAGTAAAAGGATGACATGCTAGTTTGACTTAAAATTAATCTTGGTATTAAAGTCATATAATAAACTTAAAATGTTTAGGTTTGTTTTATACTCCAGGGAATCAGGTGGTATTAATTCCCTGGAGTATACTCCATTTTAATTTAAGCTACATAACAAATTGTGAATCTAAAATTATGAGGACAAAATTAAGCAACGTATTGAACATGAATCAGAATGCAGGTAAATACTGCTTCAAAAGACTCTTTTAAAACAAAGTAGTCAACATGATATGGCTTTAAAAAGTTTGAGCCCAATGTGAAGCACGATTCAAACGAAACAAAACAGAACTTAGGCATTCAACTTTGAAGTGTTTAGCTGTAAGCTAAACAATATTATTGTTAACTCCAAAATTATTATTGTTAGCTCCGTCAAGTGTGGGAGTGCTCATATTGAAGAAAAATCTAGAGAACTTAATAGAATGGTTAAAAAAATTAAACGCATTCAGGGAGGTTCACTTTTTAGTAGGATTGCAGTGCTGTTGTAGCTGTGATGGGCCAGAGAATCTGTGAGAAGTAAGGATGGGGGATGGCAATCTCTTTTATTGGATCAACTATATCATTAGGGGAGATGTTAGAGGATTCATTGATCTACCTGGTATTTAGTTTAGACTGTATCTGCTGCTGGTCTAACATCTCTCCAGTTACGTACAATATTTTATTGGTACAGTAAAAGATACTGCCAAACAGACGTTGCTCCTAATTTTTGAAGCAGGAGGAATCTAAATACTACCTGTTTGCTTCCATTTTGTGAGCAGAGACGCTTCTGAAAGGGTGTATACAAGATTCCTACTAAAACCAAATATTTGAAGATGGGTATTTTTTCCTGTGGTTGGAAGTAATTCAAGGAAAATTTTAAGGCATTCATTAACTCTAGGATTTTCCTTTTACAGGGTAATAGAGCTGAACCAGGATGCTCTCCCACACTCCCCTTTCCTTTTAAGACCTGTGTGCACCTCAGCTTCCAGCAGTAGTTGTAGTTTTATTTTGCAGGATAACTGAGATTTCCATGTGAAGACATGGAATATACTCATGCTCTATTTTCCAGTATTGTCCAGTGTTACAGAATATGAAGGCAACTACCTCTGTGATGATACCTGCTTAGGTAGAGCCAAGCCTAGCAGAACTTGAACAGTCATCTCTGTGCTATAGCCATCAGCAAAAAAGTAGTAGAATATTGCTAAAAACCTCAGTTTCATGGTAGGACTGTCACTATTGTCCTTTATTCTGTGCATGGCATGTCACATCCATTTAGATTCACAGCCCTGGATTTGGAAGGTAGAAAATACCTGCAATATAAATTGGCGTTTCCATACTTCTGTATACTAATGTTTATTTGCACACAGATAAAAAACAAACATTGTCTCTAGATGCATTAGTGGGGTGGTTGACTTTTCGATGCTAGTTCTGTCATAGGATCATAGAAAATTAGGGTTGGAAGGGAACTCAGGAGGTTGCATCTGGTCCAGCCTCCTGTTCAGGGCAGGACCTTCTCCAGCTAGATTATCCCAGCCAAAGCTTTGTCTACCCAGGTCTTAAAAACCTCTAAGGGTAGAGATTCCACCACCTCTCTGGGTAACCTGTTCCAGTGTTTTACTATCCTCCTATTAAGTAAATTCCTCCTAATATCTAACTTAAACTTCCCTTGCTGCAACTTGAGACCATTGCTCCTTGTTCTGTCATCTGCCACCACTGAGAACAGCCCAGCTCCATCCTCTTTCGAACCCCCTGCAGTGAGTTGAAGGCTGCTATTAAATCCCCTCTCAGTCTCCTCTTCTCTAGAATAAATACGCCCAATTGCCTTAGTCTTTCCTCATAAATCAAGTCCCCCAGTCCCATTTTTGTTGCCCTCTACTGGACCCTCTCCAATTTGTCCACATCCTTTCTGTGGTGGGGGGGGGGCCAAAACTGAACACCATGCTCCCAGATTTGGCCTCACCAGTGCTGAATAGAGGGGAATAATTACTTCTTTTGACTTGCTGGCAACACTTCTACCAGTGCAGCCCAGTATGCTGTTAGCCTTCTTTGCAACAAGGGCACACTGTTGGCTTATATTCAGCTTATTGTTCATTGTGATCCCCAGGTCCTTTTCTGCAGAGCTGCTGCCCAGCCAGTCAGTCCCCAGCCTGTATCAGTGCATGGGATTGTTCTGTCCTAAGTGCAGGACTTTGCACTTGTCCTTGTTGAACCTCATGAAATTCCTTTTGGCCCAATCCTCCAATTTGTCTAGGTCACTCTGAATCTTAGCCCTACCCTTCAGTGTGTCTTCTACTTCTTCACCACCTCCCCACCCCCTCCCCGCAGCTTGGTCTTACCTGCAGACTTGCTGAAGGTGCACTTTATGCCATCTTCCAGGTCGTTGATGAAGACATTGGACAAAACAGCCCCAGGACTGACCCCTGGGGGCACACTCCACTTGATACCAGCTGCCAACTAGACATTGAGCCATTGATGATTACCCTCTGAGCCTGATGCTTCAGCCAGTTTTCTATCCATCTATAAGCATGTCTGCATACTTTTAGCTCATAGTTGTTCCTGTAAGCAAATCTTTCTTGTTGTGCTCATTTTACTAGAATGATCTGCTAGTCAAAACTGAAATTGGTGAGTTTTTCAGGGAAAATATCAGTGTTTTTTTCCCTAAAAGTAGAAGATGACAAACTCTACTTCTTCACACGTGCAAGGAACCTCTTTTTACTAAAGTCCACCTATGAATGACTTATTTTCCGACAGCCCACATATGAAGAACATATGTATTAGGATACCTTTATTATGTTTTAGGAGTATCTTTCTTTCTCTCACGATGGCAAACTTGCATACTCATGTTAACAGTTTAAAAAACTATTTCAAAAGCCAGAAGACTCCTCATGACTATTAGACTTTGAGATATGACCAGTCAAAATGGGCTGATCTTTATATTATGACTGGCTATTCCATTTCCTTTCACATCTGTAACATATTACCTTACATTTTCTTTGGCGCACAGTCTGCACTGAATGAATTTGTGAACACAGTATTTTATATTCCAGTTACTACTCTAGATTTCTTCCTGAAGTTGCAGTGCTAATCATGGAGGGTAAGAAAGAAACAGGAGGGTAAGAATGAAACAAAGCTTTGCAGGTGCCTTCTGACTAATTGCTAGTGGCCCTTTTTATTTCAAAAAAGAAAAGAAAAGAAAAATTGTACCTTAGTCTGTTGCATCAGATTCTGGCTGGACATATGATAGCAAGGGGAAGAAATTGAGCCCTAGCAACCCTGCTGTTTCAAAGTTTAAACAGATACCCAGATTGGGTCCTGAAGAAATTTCCCCTGGTGTTATCACTTGAAATTCATGTGATAAATTCAAATACTGAATACTTGAATGCAAAAATATGAAAAAATCAAGAATGTAACATGAGAGTGAGTGCACTTTGACATACCTTGGAGACAGACTAATGGAAGTGGTGTTGCTTTTCTGGGTGTTAGAAAGGATCAAGGTTCACCTGACTTTTTTTTCTTTAAGCTTAGAGCAAACTGATGAAAAATGCAGGTTGTCATGCATCTTTTATGCACTATGTTTTTTAACCTATAAAACATACACTGTACTTCTTCCAAACCCGTACGCTTTCTTCCATCTTCAGATTTTCCTTAGGATATATCTGAGTTAACAGAGGGTGAAAATTGTAGCCAAGCTCTTGGGAGCAGCTTAAAAGTCATAAATTTAGTGCAGTGTTGGCTGTGAGGCTGACACATTTTAGAAGAATTTGAGTACAGCCAGGTTTGATCTCTAGCAAAATTATCAACCTGACTATTTCAGTATTGCCAGCTCTCATGATTTTTGGCATTGTTCTTAAAGTTATATGAAAGAGCTAAGTTTTTCACATTCCTGAAGCTTAGACTTTTAAGAACAATGCCAAAAATCATGCAAGTTGGCAATACTGCTATTTTAAAAATGATTTTTCTTTTAAATTTGTTAGGCTTCCAAATTTTTCTAAACTCGTTAGGCTTCAATAGCAGCTTTGCCCAGTTTTCCTTGGTTTATATGCTGTTGGTTATCTATTTTTTCCACTCCTGAATTCTGTGAAAGTCACTTAAGAAAATTCACAGTGGTGTAATCTTGATGGTATGGCACTCTTCCTAGTATAATGGACTTGAAGAGTATTCTTTTATAGAAATTTGCAAAATACTGTCACTGTCCTACATCATCCTAGATTCCTTTTCCTCAGCCTCTCCCCATAGCTCCTCACATTATGTACTTGAGGGTTAGATGGGCCAAAAGTGGAATCTTTTACATTCCTGTGGCTGAGGTTGGAGGCTTTCCCATTTGAGTCTTTGGGACAGAATTCATTCCTATGGCTTTGGCTTAGAATTGACTTCCAGAGCTGTAATGCATCCATTTTGAATATAATTTAAATGCAGCAGAAACCTTGAAAGAACAGCTTTAAGTATCACGGCTCCTTCAGACTAAACTTGGGGATGTAGTTCTTAAACTTTAATGAACCGTGTTTCTTGGCTTATTAGATGTTGTCTTTAGTAACGTTTGCATGTTATTTGGATTGAGTTCTAGATGAACTGTACATTGTTGGTTTTTATCATGCTTACTCTGGAGCAGAGGCAAAAAAGATAACAGGAGGAGATGCATGTTCTTATTGCATACTAAATTACTACAGCTTCAGCATGCTGTTCAAAATAATGATTTTTGCTGGTGAATAGCAGGCCAAGGAGCTACATTAAAATTATGTAATGTAATTGCTACATCTCCATAACTTAATTTCTGAATTGTAGTTTAAATAACCATATTTTGAAAAGACAACACTGTTTAAATCAAAATGTCATCTATGTTATTTCCAGCACGTATGAAGGCTGATGTATGATGAAATATCCATTAAAGCAGCATAATGTGCACTCTGAGGAACAAGACTAAAGTGTTATCCTGTTTAGCACCATATAGAGTGAAATTTTAACATGTAACTTGGAGACTGTAGTGTAGTTTTTGCCTACCTAATTTTTATTTTTTTTTTAACATTTGGCACCCTTAACGTTTTGATCTCTGTTCTGCTTCTAAATACATAGTGTGCCTTTGATTCTTCAGATATTGCCTACCCATATGTGAAATTTGGATATATTCTTGTCTGAAATCCACACAACAGTCAGTGCATGGTGGTCACATTTTTGCATCTTATTCAAGTAGAGCACTGTACAGGCAGCTTTCCCTTTCTAAGAGTCTGGCATTTTCTCTGCTGTTTTTTCAGTAGAGGTTGGAGGAAATGTGGGATAATTAGTATGAGGAATTAAAAAATATGGGCATTATTATGAGCATATTTAAAGTCTATAATATACTATGTTAACACAAAATCTTTAGGGAAGGGACTAAATGAGATTTGGTTTCTTAACTTAGAAAGGTAACTGCTTAGAGCAGTAGCGTCTACATAAACTGCAGTACCTTAATCATTATTAGGTACCTTCCAAAGTCATGGCGAGACCAAGGATTTTTTTGTGGCCAGCTCGTGGTGCGCAAAGGCAATTTCATGGGCATTTCATGGTGGCCCCACCCCTCACCTCTGATTGGCAGAGGGGCTCTGATGGCTCTGCCTCTCGCCACTGGTTGGCGGAAGTTGCCTTCATTTGTCACTACTGCTTTTTGCCCTGCTCCTCACTGCTGATCGGCAGAGGGCGTCTTCATTCAGTCTATGTTGCTACTATTTTTTCAGGGGAGCAGTTGGTTGATTTTTGTGGGAAATTGCAGCCGGTGCTGGATTTCCTGGTAGTCACAGACAACAATATTTTTTTGCGGTTTCTGTGAAATCTGCAAAATTGAGAGTTTTAGGTAGGTCTCTAATCATTAGTGCTTGCAAGTTTGTATTTTCATATTTAACTATAGTGCTGAAAAAAAAGCTGGAAGTCAAAGTTTTTGAAACATGCAATACTTCCTGCATTGTAGAATGGATGCATGAGCCAGGTTATGTAAAAATTCTCATTCTTTCTCTTGAACTCCTGATCAACTCGTCTCTAGCATTTGGGCTATTGTTTTTAGAAGACGTTGCTGTATTGGTGCTTTGTATGAAACGATATTTGAAGATTCTGGTTTAGATCCATTTTGTGCATAATTTGCTTAGGAAGCTAAATATTCCTGACAGATAGGAACACAAGTTCCCCTAGGTTATGGACATTTACATTTTTGTTGTTTGAAGCAATTTTTTTCCTTCAAGACCTAAATTAGTGAAATTAAGAATAACACAAATGATAACTCTCAGCACAGCAGAATAACTTATTGTACATTACTTGTATTTATTAAAAACTTGCAAGGCTGTGGCATGGAAAGCTCTGCTGCCCTTTTAGTTCTGCCATAATATTCAAATTCTGCTTGAGATGCTCTTGGCTTGGATAGCATGTGAATAACTGCACAGGTGTTTCTCATCTGTAGGTTGCATCTCTTGCATGAGAACTTCTTTTGAGCTCCTGTTGGTTGACATAGTTTACTGTAGCGCAACGGAAAAGGAAAGCTTTATCTGAATTTAAATCCTTATCTAGTACTTTCTAATCCTACTTGCATGAACCTGTGTTAATTGTGCAAATATTGAACAACCTATTCATGTTCAGTCTGTATAGACTTTTTAACATTCATGTTGGAACCACTTGCCAAAAACAAGAGCATTGACTTAATCTGAGTTTGGGTACTTTAAAAATAGCCGAGCTTATTGTTGTGGCGATGATGATTTATGTTTCGATGTTAGGAGCTGCAGTTTCTTTTTTCCTTGTTGCCAATTGATTAAATAGTTTGTGTTTTCGTAACTGGAATGTAGAATTTGTTTGAGGAAGGATTCATATTTTTATATGAAAACACATTGGTTAATCATTCTGAGGCAGTTCACATTCATCCATGGGAGGGAACCTAGTCTATTTTTTTTTTTTCATGTCGCTGATGGGTGTGTGGGTAATTCTTTGGCCGGCAAGGTTTTTTGGGTATATGTAATATCTTTTATTAGACCAACTGAGTAGTTGGAAAAAAGTTCTTAGCAAGCTTTTGGGTGCAGCCACCCATCGTCAGGCATAGGGAGTCTCTGCTGATCTGAGTTCTTTAATATTTTTGATGTGGCAGAGTTGTTGATGTGTCACTTCCTTAGCTGTCCATAGAATGATGAACTGCCTTCAAAGGCTTAGTTAGAAGATGAAAGTATGGTACATGTAGGATTGCATAGGCCAGTGTGTCTTTCCTCAACATCACTGTGACAGGGACCAGTACCCTATTATGGAATATAACTGAGGGCTGTGCCTGCTATCCTGGATGCTGCTGTTCTTCCATCCTTGTCCATCTACTTCTGGGATACCAAGGTTTGGGTATTTACAAAATACATAGTGGTTCCTCACTTTCTCGTTAGCCTTTTAATTGTGTGGTTATCTGGGTATATTTGTTCAGTCTCCCGATGGGGCTGGAGAAATGAAAGCTGCCAGCTTCTTCAGCATGACTCATGGTTTAGTTTTGCAACCCTGTTTTGGGGGGAATAATCTTGCAGACAGGAAAATCTGAGCTAACTCAGTTGCGGTCATAAGACCACTGCAGTATATTGATTTAGTGTAAACTGAACACTCTCTTTTCTACTCTGATCTTAGTGCCAGTTGCCAAGTTTGTGCAAGTAAGTGTCTTGATTTGGAACTCATAAAAATTGGTTTTGGCCTCTGGCTTTGACACACTGTGAGATAGTATTGTGCATGTTTACCCAGGCCAGTACTATCTTAACTTTCTGGGCAATGATTTATGAAGAAGAGATCAAAAGGTAACCAAGAAGCTACAAAAGATGTGATGAATACCTATCACCTAGCTCAGAGGTGGGCAAAATACACAGGCCGGATCCAGCCCGCGAGGCCATTCTATATGGGCTGCGGGGCCCCTAAAAAATTTAGAAAATTTTTATATTTATCTGCCCTTGGTTCCTGTCAAAAATGACAGGAACCAAGGGCAGTAGGACCCAGGGTGAGCCAGGTGGCCCCCACAACAGCAGGGCCTGCCCGGCCCCACCCCCCAGCCGGAAGCCCCAGCAGGGGCTTCTGGCCTGGGACCACATGGCTGCCCCATGCTGGAACCTCAGGTAAGGGGGAAGGGTGGGGGGAAGGGAAGGGGAGGGGAGGACCCCGGGCAGGGAAGGAGCCTGGGGAAAAGCTGTGTGTGGGAGTGGGGGGGAGCAGCTCCTTA
>NW_005842493.1:1127700-1128145 GCF_000455745.1 Alligator sinensis | reverse complement strand
GAAAGTTTGGGGTGGGCAACAGCAGCAGCAACCACTGCCCAGCACGCCATGCGGGGGGCTGCAGCTATTGTTGTTGCGCGCAGCCCTGATGGGCAAGCCCGGAGCCAGCGCAGGACCCAGGCTGGCAGCAGGGCTTTGGTTACAAGCTGGTGCTGAGCACAGGGAAAAGCAGCCCCTTGCTTGTCCTGTGGCCAGCGCCCCGCACTGTAGCCACTTGCAGTCTGCTTGGGGCTGCCTGTGCCTGCTCCAGACAGCCCCGCGTGGGCTGTGAGCAGCTGCAGCAGGGAGCGCCGGGCACGGGGCGGGCAAGGGGCCTCTTTTCCTGCCTGTAATGTGGGGCTGGGGGGCACTGGGAGTGAGTGGGCGGGGAGCCAATTGGAGCACAGGGCCCACGCCAGTGTCCCGGGGCTAGTGTCAGCAGGGCCCAGCGCAGGGTGGCAGGAGC
>NW_005842493.1:1106321-1127690 GCF_000455745.1 Alligator sinensis | reverse complement strand
CAGCTGGCAGGGGCTCTATGGAGCTGGGCCAGCTCCCCCCTCTCCCTGCTGGTGCAGCCCAGCCCAACTCCACAGACCCCTGCCAGCCTGCGCCCTGCTTTGGGCCCCACCGATGCTGGCCCTGAGACATGGGTCCCAAGATGGTGACCAGGGGGCAGGGTACCTGTCAAGGGGCAGCACTACCCATGCGGCCCTCGACAGCCTGCCAAAACTGGGTAAGTGGCCCTCCGCCCAAAATAATTGCCTGCCCCTGCCTTAGCTCCTCAAACAACCTTCATTTAATGCAAAACTGACTCATGTTAATATAAGAAATTTTAAACAGCTTCTAAATTTTCCATCCATACATTTTGCCCTTCCATTTCTACAGCAGTGGTTTCTTCTAGCACCTCTTTTAGGCAAAACACAATTAGGAAGCTGTGGGGTAATTCCTTAAATACTAGAAGATTTTCTTCACAAGTGACTATTTTTATTTCACAATGATTCACGTTATCCAGGACAGCACAAGGTCATGACTTTGGGGTATTCATTGATAGAAGTGAGAAATGTCTGTAACACACAGTATTACCTGTTTTTAATAACATACCCGTATAATATTATGGTCTTGTAATCAGCCTGGTTGGTTTTGGTTGGGTTTTTTTGTTGTTGTTTTTTTTTTTTTTTTGGGGGGGGGGGGGGTGTTAAAAACAACACAAAACCAAGCATGTATTGATGTGGGATGTGATAGATTGAACCTTTATTGTGGTATTAAAAAAATTCTAACCTTATTTTGTGTCGGGCTTATACCTGTGAAAATGCATCATGCCACTTTCCACTGCATCTTCAAATGGACTTGCAGTACGTCAGAATGTGGGTATCACTTTTAAAATATTATAGGACCTAAATATCTGCATTTGAAAACTGCAGAAATTAGTGCTTTTTAATAGAGTAATGTTGATCATAAAAGGCTTTACTTACCATAAAAACTACTGCCAGTGCTTTATAGTTGAAGTAAAAACTGTTTTAAATTGTTATTAAACCTAAAGATTATTTGAAGGCTGAATTATTCAAATTACAGAAACAGAAAAAAAAGTGGCCAACTTGGTGGGGAGGGAAAGCCCTGACATTGCTGTTTTAGCATGACTAGTTCAAGGTAACCCTTGCAGATCTGAAGTGATTCCTTTTTAATAGTTGTAACATCCAGTAAAAGCATCTGTGTAAAGTGTTATCTTTTTTTTTCTTTTCTCCAGGTCTATAAAGGTGAATTTCAGCTTCCTGATTTTCTTAAGGAAGTGCCACAGGTATAGTATTGGATTGTTTTCCTTTTCTGTGTGTGTTGAAGTGCAAGAAGGGGAGGGGTGTGTGTGTGTGTGTGCGCGAGAGAGAGAGCGAGCAGTGAAGTTTTCAATAAATCTTACTTTATAGGGAGAATGCAATTATTTTTATTTTGCGTTTTATATATGATTGAATCAAACAAATTAAATCTGTCTCTTAAATTTGTGATACCACAGAGTAATTGATTTTCCGTGGAAGGATGTTTAAGTAGTCTGAGGCTGTAGGCATTATAATTTTATTTCTCCTTAGAGAACTTCTTTATCTGTATTAATGAAGTTGTGCCACAACTCTAGACATAGTACATAATTTGTCTCGGGTTACTTGCCCTACTATCTAGAGTCATGATCTCTCAAAACCTCAAGCATTCGTTATCCCCTTTCTAATATTTTTTTCATGCCTACGTTTTTCTATTTTGGTAGTGAGTGGGTGCTCCTTCACGAGATGATTAATGTACAGTAGACTAATTCCACCACACATTAATGCACATGGGAAAAACTGCGCTAAAACGCTAATGTGCAGTAGTATTAGCCTACTGCGCATTAAGCATCACATCAAAAACATGATACCAATGCATAGTATGGCAACCTACTGCGCATTAATTTAGTACTTGATTAAGCAAATACTAAATTTAACACACAGTAGGCACAGCACATTAATGAACATGTAGATGTGCCCAGTGATTATAAAATCTTGATTGGGGCACTTGGAAATTTTAAAGCAAGAAAGCAACCATCCAGAGCACATTGGCTGATCTTGATCAGAGTTCAGTGTTTGTTTTATTTATCAGATTGAGACAGTATGCTGTAGATTAATCCAGGTCATAATTCAGCATATTAATGGTTTACTCTTCTGCTAACTAGTTTGCAATTAAATTAATGTGAGGGCAAAATGAATATAGGTATTCAAGCATATCCTATTTTCTAGTAATAGTATTGCCATTAATTAGCACCGGATTTAATGCATGGCACAATTCTGTCCCAAAGGGTATTGTACAATAGGTAGAATAGATGTATTTCAGTGGTAACAGCTGAAAAAGCTATCCAAAGTGGTCAGAAGTCCTTGCCTTGCTAAGGGAATGACTAAAATGGAATGTGTCTCACCTCAGTTTTTGGGCTTATTTGGAGTCTTCTGCTAACAGCTTCCTGACCAATACTTTAATTCTAGTGAAATTCTGAGATTAGTATGTAGATGCCTTGTGACAGTAGAGCATCCCTCAGCTCTGAATTTCTTAAGATAGTTAAAGATTACATAAACTAGTTATGTAAAACATTGCATAGTTGTGGTGAGCGTACAAATTAGCTGTTATTCCTGGGAATGCATACAGGTTTAAAGCCCAGTCCTACAGCTTTTTTCCAAGGAAAAGCCCCCAGTAATGTAAGTAAAAGCTACATATAGCTCAGGGCCCTCAGTAGTTACAGATTGTGGCTAAGTACAGACAGTGAAAAAGCCCACAGCTAAATTGATTCAGTCTTTGCAGGTTAGTCTAAACTGCAGAGATTAAACTGAGAAACGACTGCACAGACAGTCGCTCTTGATTCAGGAAATACAGCCACAAACTTGCAGTGGTTCAAGCCAGAAGTTGGGAGATGGTAGAGCACAGCTCTCTGGCACATAGCCAGCTTGGGCTGTGTGTTCACTTCCTTTTTCTGCTACCCCAGAGGTCTCTGGGATTTGTGGCCCAGAATCGCAGCAGCAGGACTCTGCAGGGTTGCTCATCACTTCCTCTTCCTGCTTCCAAGTGCCTCTGGGATTTGTAGTCCACAGTTGCAGTCAGCAGTAAGTTTTTAGAAGGGCGGGGTAGTAGCTCTTTGCTCGGGGGAAGGAAAATTTAACCCCCCCTCCCTGGCCCCTTTTCTGCTGGAGCAGACAGCACAGCACAGCCCATGCCTGGGCTGGAAAGCATGCTGGGATGCTGAGGGACTGTGATTTAACTTGAACCAGGAAGGGCTCTGGGACAGAAATTTCATAAACTGGCTGGACCCAAATCAGCTAAATCTGATACTGCATTCAACCTGGTCTATCTTAAACCAGTTTGAGCCATTTTGAAACTGGTTTATGCACACTGAACTTCTGTTCTGTTACAAGTTTAAACCAGTTTCTGATCACTTAAACTGATGTATGTGTAACTTCCAGAAGCACTCTGTAAACAGTTGTTGCTGTTGTTGTTTCAAGGTTTATTCAAGAAGGGTGAACTCTTGGCAATTTAGAAGTTAACTTTGCATCTTTGTCAGTTCAATGCAGTGATTCTCAACATTTTTAGAATCAAGGCACCCCTCATTAGACTCAAATGCCAGCTCTTACTTTGCACCTTTTTTTGAGTGTAGAAAAATAATAGAGCAATTCTTCTGTAGCAAAGAACTCAAAGATCACAACAGGTCAGAATGTTTTTAACACTTGGGTTGCTGTTCAAAATCTCTAGGTTTATCTTGTGAATCATGTTTTCACACCTAACATTGTGTGGCACCCCGCATCACCCTTGAAAAAAGCTCAAGCCCTACCCTGGGTGCTGCAGTGCCCTGGCTGAGGATCACTGGTTTTAATGCGTCTCAACACTACAGAAATAGTTCATAGAGAAATATCTATAAAATGGAGGATTTCATTGCCTGCAGAACCACTTCCTGATTCCCTGTATTTCATGTTCATTTTTTCTCCCCTCATCTTCCTTGCACAAATTCTGTCTCTGACACCCCCGTGTGTCAAATGGAATCAAATGGCCTTATGAACTAATTATTTTAAATTGTCTCAAGCACTGCACCCCCTTTGGCTGTCATAGGAGCTTTAAGTGTTCAGTTTTTTAAATACCAGCCCACTGGTGACTCTGACTTATTTTTGAAAATCCCAATGATAAGACGTCCTGTCTCCCCCAAGCCATTGAGCAGGTTGAGTCTGCTGTCAAGGGCTGAATGCCAGAGCTATTCTCTCTTCATCCTTTTATTCTGTTTGGCAACTTGCTGCCTTATAAAGGTCCTTAGCTCAAAGGGTTCATTAGCAATTTTGACCAGTTTTGCTTCTCTCTGCATAGGGCGCTGGTGTTTTAAGGGACTACATTTGCATTCAGCTGGAAGACAAAAATAGCAGGGCAGCAGTAACTTTACAGTGCACCTCTTGCCAGACTTGGGAGGTGTTGCATTACGTGGGCAAAGGAAAGGCATCTTTCCCCTGCCAAACTGTCTAACTTTCCTATAGGGAGAGGCAGAAATGCCCAGGATATAAATCCTGTGCCCATACGACAGACCCATATGTATCATTGCTCTTGGATAAAGAATAAAGGCAATTCCAGCAATCTTTCAGCAGTGCATAACTGTTTTTGAGGAGTATCCAGTAATGACTTGAAGACTGACTGAAGTGCCTCATCTCCCCAGTCCACTGCCTGCACTTGGTCAGATCAGTGTGCTTAAAATTTCTAAATGAAGCTCACGAGTGCTGTCTTTGCAGGATAGGAGCCTGGGCCTTAGGGCTCCTGTGTTCTGGCTCAGGTTCTGTTATGGGCTGTTTGGTTTTAGCAGGCCACTTTCCCTTTTGCCGTCATGTAAGGTTATGATGATGATTGTGTCCTGTTTTAGTGGGAATGGTGGTTGTTTTCAGTGTTACGCTGTCAGATAAAAGGTTAGGCAAACTTTTCACTAGCAATCCAGAAGACATAAGCCCTTTTTTTGTTTATTCTTAAGGATAGCTTAATTACCTTTAATCTGCTAAATCTAGAGATTCTGAAAAAAAATGAATAAAATTGCCACCAGGGTGAGGGATGTGGGGAGGGAACAAACTTTTTGACTAGTTCCATCCATTCAAACGAAAATTCATTTATTTAAAAGGCAAAATGGTCTCTTTTGTTCCAGCCAAAGAAGACAATAGAAAGGAAATCCCGTGGCAAGATAAAATGAACATGGATCAGTAATGTAGAATAGCTGCCGTGTCTGTTTCATGTTTTCAGAGCATAAAACCTTGCTGCGGTCATTCTGATTCTTTCTGATAAATCTTCTTTGTGTGTGATCTCTAACATGGGCTTTGCTCTGTTACTGGATGTTTGCCTGTTCATGGCCTTTGAGCAGTTAGTACTCATGCTTTGCAAGTTGTGCTCAGCTAATATAAAACCATTAAGAACCTGACACCATGCAGCTGGATGTGCTCTTGCTCACAGTATTGTTCAGCTCAGCTGCTGGCCAAAGTGTGTGTGTGTGTTTGCAGCTTTATCAAAGGCAAAACCAGTTTTAAATGTGTAGCTCTTACCAGTTTTAATTAAACAAACTGAATTGAAGCGAAAGTGTGCAGTAACTGTTTCATGGCACTGACTAGGGGAAAATATTTTAAGATGGGGTACAGCATTGCATCTAAAATTGCAAAATGCATGGTATAAGAAAAGAAAAGGAGGTGGCATGAGACTATAGCACTATTCAGATATTTAAGAATATACAAGCAAATAAGTCGGGTTTTTTTAATACATACGTAGAGCAAACAGATGCGATGCTTAACAGGAAGATGACAATTAATGCTAATAAAGTAATACTGTAGGCAGTTAGGAAACCTGAATGGCATAATTAAGAGCTTAGTAGTAGGTCAGCAAGACCTAACATGCAGCAAACATTTATTGTGTTCCCAGTGAGAGAGGCAGGATTGCAAATGGAATTAAAAAAAAAATGTTAGTGCCTGAATTAATACAGATTAATTAAATCTATTTAGTTATTACATGTAGAAGTAGTAAATAAGAAGCAGAATCTAAACTGAAGTCATGAACTTCAGAGGGATGATAAGAGTTAACATGCCTCAAGGGATATATGTTAAATTTAAATATATTGATCTCTCCAGTGAGGGACTATCTGTAGCTGGATTAGAAATTGCTTCTCTTCAGTTAGTTTTATTTTTAACAATTTACTCATGACTGAATTAACATAATAAAAAGAACCAAACAGCTAATAGGCTATTGCGCAGACATGAGTGGTGTTAAAAATACCTTTCCTTTAATCTTGGTGGACTATAACTAATTTTGGTATTATTGGCTTATTTGCTTTCACAGACTGAACCTATGGAATAGATGGTTTGATGGACGTATCTTGCACATAAGGTAATAAAATAGTCTACTTCGTCACTTAAGTGATAGTTCTGATTTTTTATTTTTTTTTTTAAACTTGCATCATGCCTTCAAATGGAAAACTGAATTCTGATCTAATATTTAATGGGGGATTGGGTGGCAGAGGGTGAAGGGATTAGGCCAGGCCCACATAGCATTTGTAACAGCCAACTTAATGTAACTGGTATGCTGAAGATTCAATTGCCTACTATATCAGGGGTGTCAAAGGTATGGCCCATGGGCTGGATCTGGCCCATGGAGCCCTAAACTCTGTCCATTGTGTCTTAGACCATCCTCACACACAGCATAAAGCATGTGCTGGTCCTAGCCCCATGTGCTGCATGTGGTATATGGAGCCAGTCTCGAATGCGCTGCATGTGGCTGGGCCCACTAGAGCAGGTGCTTCACATGGAGGTATGAAAATTAACCAGCTAGCAGTTTTACCAGATGTTCACATTTATTTTTAACTTGTGTTGAAAGCAAGGTATAAATAACATACTTGTCCATCAAAACAAGGTGCATGTTGAACAGATTTTAAGAATACTTTTTTTTTTTTTTGTATCTTTAAAGCCAGTTGTTGCTTCAAAGACAGGGGAAAATGAGCTAACTAATGCATCTTTTGCTGCTAGCAGGGTGGATAAAAATCAATCATTTTTTTTTTTTAAATAAAAAAAAATGGATTGATTTTTATTTAATTGTATTTTTTTATTTTTTGTCAAGTTGTTTTAAAAAGCTAAATTTATAAAGATATTTTCATTTAAATTATGTTAAAGCTAAAAGATATGATCATGGAATAGGGATCATAACTTCTAATGGTATACTATTTGAGACATTATATTTATGCAACCTATTTTTATAAATAGGTCACAACAGGCCATGGACTATATTAGGGGCCCAATCTTACGGGGCTGCCAGAGGCTCATCTATGGATTAGTAAGGATTAAAGAAAGGAGACTGAGTGGGGATTTAACAGCAGCCTTCAACTACCTGAAGGGTGGTTACAAAGAGGATGGAGCTGGACTGTTCTCAGTGGTGCAGATGACAGAACAAGGAGCAACCGTCTCAAGTTGCAGGAAGGGAAGTATAGGTTAGATGTTAGGAAGAATTTTCTTACTAAGGTGGTAGTAATACACTGGAACCGGTTGCCCAGAGAGGTGATGGAAGCTCCATCCTTGGGGGGTTTCAAAACCCAGCTAGACCAAGCTTTGGTTGGGATGATGTAGTTGGGGCTAGTCCTGCCTTGAGCAGGCAGGGGGGCTAGATGACCTCCCGAGGGCCCTTCCCAACCCCTACCCTATTTTTTTTTTAATGATTTGACTCTGTGTTCAGTCCCATTAAGCATCTCTGTGATGCTTACTTTCAGTTCTTAAACTGTGGATTTGTGTCTCCAGAGATCATAGGCAGAGAAGATTCTTTGGGTAGATGCAATATCTTTTATTAGGCCAACTAAATAGTTGGAAAAATAGTTCTTTGCAAGCTTTCGGGCACAAATGCCCTTCTTCAGGCATAGGGAGAGTTTGTGTCTCCAGAGATAACATCCTTGTTAACAGCAGTCCTGTATATGGAGACGAGAGATAGCAGACCTGATTAATCACCCACCTATCAGCCCTATTGTCTCTCTGCAAATTTGTGTACACACCCTTACCTTTCTTTAAAAGTGCAAAGTTTCAAGGAGTTCAATGAATAAAGGATATCAAACAAGAATGTGCTTTTTGTAGAAACCAATGATTAAGTTGAGGCTTTCTGTCCAGTATTTTAAATTGTGTTTTAAATCATGATTTAAATTAAACCTGCCTTGGCTGTTAGTAGTGTCCCAGCACTTGTGAAGCAGCCTCAGGAAAATAGTTTTTTGTGGGGTTTTTTTGTTTGTTTTTTGTCGTGGGACCTACAGTGATGAGTGTGTTGAGTGATGATTTTAGTGTATTTTTATTTCAGTGCTTTTTGTCCTGGATCACTAGTGAATAGCAAAAGAGTTCCTACTGATCAACTGGGATCTTACTGTTAGGATGTTCCTGGCTTAAAATACTCCAAGGGCCTGACACAATAGAACAAAACACATCTATTTTAAACAAATCTAAAGGCAATATGGTTGTATTAGAAATGAATATTAAACTTAGAACAAAGGGATGAGTTGAGCTGTACAGAAACAGATTTCAAAATGAAGAATGTTTACAAGTGATCTATGTGGAAAACAGTCATTTTAATATAATGTATGAGGCGGTATTAAAGAACTGAAAAATGCATTCCTCTGAAAAAAAGTGTTTTAAATGTCATTTGAAAATTTAACTAAAAATAATTGGAATGAATACAATTGAGGCATTCAAGTTGAGAAGCAAAGTCTCCAGTTTCCCATTAGGTTCTTTTACTGGCTTTGTGATAGAAGAGAAAGTTTTAATAAAATGAATTTGCATCTATATAGGGAAAAGAATATATTGATTCAGCTGGAGGGAAAGAATATATTGATTTCGCTGGAGCTAAAAAGCTTTCCATTGCCTTCACCTTCAAATTCACTTGATGTCAACAGGTAGTGGCTCTCATTTCACTCTTTCGAAGCATCCAAACTGGGTTGGAATAAAGGTTTTGAGCAGTTATCTTTAGGTTTGTGCTTTTTGGGCCTATTGAGATTAATTGTTACACTAAACATGCATCATTATTTGCTTCTGAAAATAAATTGGCTGGGGTGTAAAGTGAAGTCTAGCAAAAAAAAAAAAGTGTAAAAACCTAACTTTTTTTTCTTATTTCTTTTTTAATTAGGAAAGACTGCTGCCTTTTTCAATGGAAACAACAGTGTATTGGTCATCTCGCTCACTTCAGTGAGGTGTACTGTTGATAGCCTGCTTTTTTTCTCTCAATCTTCTCCCATTCATTCCTTTTCATCCTGTGGTTTTAGTTTTTGATATTTTTGTTGTTGTTGTGAGCACATGTAAAACTTTAAGAGTAAAAGCACTTTTCTGTTATGAAGTCAATGCCCTTCACTGATGACAACGTAGTACTGTATCACATACGCAAAGGTTTTTAAGGTTTGAAAAAAAGCAAAGCAACAACTGATCTACATTGAAATTGCTAATCGTGGCTCTCTCTCCATTTAACTGAAGACCGTTGTTTTAAAGGATTTTTGTAAATGTTTTATTTAAAATCTGGATTTAAATGTATGGAACTTGGGGGTGGTCTGTACTTGTTTTAAATGTGTTTTGTTTGTGTATTGCTTTGTTTTAGGGGTGGGGGTGGTAGAAGAGTTGTGCCTGTTTTCAATTTTATTGACATGGAACTTGTTAAATATCTTTCTTTAATTATTTAAAAACAATTTCTGAGATGTTGATAAATTACATGTACATTTGCAATTGATCTTTTGTATTTTATTTTTCAAAATAAATGCTTTAAATGTGATAGTTTTGTGGTTCACGTTACATATGCAAATCTTCACATGAAGTTAGGACTGCAAAAGCAAGAGAAGCAATATAATCCAAGACCCTGAATTTTTTTAAATACTTGGTTAATTTTCAGTACGTAATTTTAAAGTTTTAGCACATATTTAAAAGATCTGCATCGTATTAGAATAGCTTGATAGAATTTCCTATGTCTACAAATGCTGTTTGTATAGTTTTTTTTAGCATGGACTAACACAATTACTGATTGCAGTGGCATGCTGAACTAATTGGAACAATCGGTAATTTTAAAAGGCAATTAAATTAGTTATTAAGAATATAATAAACAGTACAACTCCTAGTCTGTTAAAAATATTCTCTATCGGTTATAAATCAAGAACAACTGAAATATCAGTTATTCTTCTGTTTTTACCCAGGGGAAGCCTTTCTGTTAGGGACAGAGGTGTGTGTGTGTGTGTGTGTGTGTGTGTGTGTGTATACACATGCAACTTTCTATTAGGGATAGGTGTGTATGTGTGAGACAGATTTATGGGTTTGGGAAGCTTTCTTCTGTTTGGAGTGCAAACTTGACATGGTGAAATGGATCCAGAAAAAGATATCCGTTTTTGCAGTACTGGAAATATGGTAACCCTACAAAATCTGTACAGGAAGATTTTTAGGTGTACTTGAACAAAGCAAGTTTTCACAGTTGTTATGCTAATTCTTGTGGCATGTGTAAACGCTTCCCTTCTGCAAACGAAAGCGCAGGGCATCCCCTAGCGACAGGACAAGAGAAGTGCTATTTTGTAATTTCGTGTCTGAACGACTTATGCACAAAGCTGCTGAGGAAACCAGTTTTGTCTTGGTGCTGTCAAAGTAGTAGGCTTTCTGCAAGCACCCTCTGAAATACACTATGGAAACGCAGATCATTAACAGTCATAGTGATGAGCATTTATGAACACAGACACAACCCAGTGAAGCTCTTGTGACATCTTATAATCAGCCAGGTAATGAATACTATATTGTCAATGGACTTATTTTCTTCACTTCCTTTCTCCTTTTTAATATTTTATTCCGGCCTGGCATATTAAGTCAGAGATGGCAACAGAAACATCTGTAGAGGTTTCCCTTACAAACTAATTTTGATTAATTATGAGCTACTGCAGGCCTTTTCTGCCTCAAATGCAAATTGATGAATGCCTGGGAGAGGGAAAAAAATCTCCTCTGCATCTGAATAGAGTGCACCTGGAAATCTGGCACGCTTAGTGAGGTTGGGACGCAAATAATAAATATCTTCACTACCATGGTGCAGTTGGTTGTCTTTTAGGACTACTGAGCAGACTTTCTGTAGTAAATTGTCCCACTGGCCTGCTCAGCTCTGTATCCTTTGGCTATGAGGTGATGTCTCACTGATGGGGCAGGTAATTGCATGCAGCAAGTGGAGTAATTTTTGTATCTCTTTCCAAAAGAAAGTTATGACTTTTGGGGGGGGGCTTGAAATGGGGAAGGGCTGCCCTTCTGCACATAGATGATGTACAACTGTCCGTCCGTCCATCATCTATTGCCTTTCCAAAAGGCGCTGTAGTGTATACTGTAATCCCTTCTCTGTGTGTGATCTTTTCCTAGGCACGTACACTATGAATCACTACATGTCAATGGTCACTGAAGCTCTTTCTTCTGGTGAGTATGGGGCTGATTCAGGTGCAGGTGGAGCCTTGACTCAGCCTGAGGACGGGATGGATCTAGGCTTTAGAGAAGGGGAGGTGCAGGAGTCCTGTGGCATATCATCATCACACATGCCAGAACATGGATGTTTCTCCAGCCAAATTGAAACTAGAGGCTGTTGTACTATGCCAGGGGCCTGGCACTATGCACAAATAATTGGGAACAAGCCCTCGTTTGCTGGATTATATTTATTGTGTTTGTTTGGGTTTGGGGTTTTTTTAATTTTAAACTAGGCAAAAACTACTCCAAGGATTGTGGTCTAGTCCTCCTGCAGTTGTTGCAGTCACATGTACGTTTCCTGTTCAGAGGCCTTAAAGAAAATCTAGCTTTCTTGAGCATCTTCAGGCTGGTCTCCCACTCTTCATCTCCTTTTCACTGGCCTAGATGTTTTGCTGGTGGGATCGTCCTTATCTTTTGGCCCTCCCGCTCTGCGCTCTCCTGGGTCAGGCCCATCCACTTGCTGGTGGCTGGAGCTGAAACTCTCACCTCATCTGTGCTTGTTCCAGCTCTGTGCAGCAGGACTGAGAGCGACCCAGGGGCTCAAGAAGGCTAGAGCTTTAGTGCTAGGCCTTGAAATAAGAGACGCCTCTGAATAATTGGTCTCTTGCCCTGAGGCCCAGCACAAAACCCTTTGGTGCCTCCGTGCTTCTGTCCGTCAGGCCTGCCCTGCGCTGGCATGAGCACAGCTGAGGGGGGCTCCAGTTACCCACCGGCACTGCAGGGGTGTTAAAGGCTGGAAAAAGCACCACCATGCCCAGCTTGGCTGATGGCACTGCCAAGCTTGGCCCTGCTAAGAGTGCCCGACACTGCCCGGGGTATCTGCCAGGGGGCAGAACAGCTCTGTGCAGGCTCTTGAGCAAGCTTGGGACCCCCATCTGCCCACCCAGGCCCAGCCTGCCCTGCTGTGTTCATGCCGCCTCGAGCTTCCCACATCCCGGGACAGCTGTTTCCTCAGCTACCATGCGAGTTCCTGCCTGCAGCCGGGCTTGGCGCAGGTACCACGGGGAGGCTCCGCTTCTCCACGGGGCCGGAGGGGCTGCATAGACGAAGGAGGAACATCAGGGCTATGGTGACCCATGCTCCCCCTGTCCCTGGGGCAGCCTCCAGAGAAGCCACCATCCCAAAGTGCCCGGGCAGCACCTGCAGCTGCCCCAGGCCGGAGTCCAGCTCCTCCTCTCTACACAGCCCCAGCTGCCTGAGCCCTTGGGACGTCCAGCTCCTCTGTGCAGGGCTGACCAAAGCCCACCTGCCTGCTGCTCTCATCCCCTTACTCCAGCCTCCTCTTCCTTTCCCCAGCCCCTGGGACTGTTTGCCTGTTCATTTTATGGGGATGGGGATCCGGGAGTCCCTGCAGCTTTGCAGACTGCCCCCGCCTGCTGCTACACACAGTCACGTGAGGGCAAAAATGCCAATGTCCTTTCTGCATAAAGCTGAGCCAGCAGCTACACCCTCTGTTAAATCCATCATTGGTAATGGCAGTGGGGAAAGAGCGGATGGAGAGGAAGGCTGTGGGGTAAGAAGGGTATGTGGGGCAGCGGGTTATGGAATGGGTGTTTAGACCTACAAGGATTTAGGAAGGTGCCCAATAGTTGGATATCAATCATGGGAGTAGTCTCTAGTAGTCAGTGACTGTCTGAGCAGCAGTTTAAATAACGCAGGAAACAAAAGGTATAAAGCAGTTTTGGGAGCAAAGGGGCATTGGAGCAAAGGACTGCTGTGTGGCTGAAATACACCCCTGCATATCCCAGCAAGACCCTAAACGGTCTGATCAAAGGAACAGGGAGCAGAGCTCGCTGGCAAGGTAGCTAGTGCAACGGTTCTCAAACTTTTCTCCTGGTGGGCCCGATGGGCAGTGCCTGGTCCATCCACAGGCCAGATCAGGCCAGTGGTCCTGATCCAGAACCTGGGGCAGGTGTGGCAGGGCCTGTCCAGCCATGCAGAGGGAGTCAGGGGAGAAGTGTGGTCCTAATCTGGCCCAGCTTCAATCCAGCTGCAGAGAGAGGAGGGAGTGTGGCCCAGTCCTGATCCAACTGTGGAAGGGGGAGAGTGTGGCCCGGCCCCAATCCAACTGCAGGACGGGGAGTGGCTTGGGTGGGGGTAGGAGGTGTGACTGAGCTCCAACCCACTGCATGGGGCCTGGGGTTTGGAAATTTTGCAGGGGGGCATGACCATATTAATTGCCTCCGTTCCCCTGCCACCATATTTCCTGACCCATGGGGAGCTCCACAGGCCAGAGGTTGAATACCCATGAACTAGTGCATTTTTGGGGTTAAAAGTGTATTCTGTCTGCTATATAAACCTACATGAGCGGAGGGACATCTGTTTCTCAAGCATTCTTTCTCTCAGCCTGCTGGTTCCCTGATCGCAGGGTTTGGGATGGCTGTGCTAGCAGGTGTCCTTCAAATCCCCTAAAACAGTGATTCTCAGCCACAGCACCCGAGGTGCCTTGAGATCTGTTCAGGGGTGCCACAGGGTGCCATGCCATGTGAGCGTTGTTAGGTGCGCAAACATGAATCATAAGATTAACCTAGAAGTTTTAAATAGGAATAGAAAATACTTCTAAAGTGGTGGGAAATCCTGCTCATGCAAACACAAACTCAGCTGCGGCGGCATAAATGGGAAATCTCATGTCATGTACAAACGCCCCATAGCGTTACACTCTGCCTTGTTATGAGCTTTCTGAATTTCGTGCTACAGAAGTATTCCTCTATTTTCTCTAGTCAAAAAATGAGTGAAAACTTAAATGAAAGCTGGCATTTTCCAAGGTTGGCCTGGAGTCTAAAGCAGTTGAGGACCATGGCTCTGAAACTTCCACACACTTTTATTATATAACTTGGTATCATACGTGTATAAACTCGCGGACATGAATACACCTTGGGAGTCCTCCCCTCACATGCAGAGTTTTTTAAACCAGTGCAGAAAGGGCTAAGGATATAGCAGTTGCTTCTCAAAGGCTTAGTCCTCTTTTGATCGAGGTAGGAATAGTCCTTGAGACCGGTCAAGTGCTGTCCTCTACCTTAGACAATGTCGCAAAACAAGCAGGGGAAGGCTCATTCCTTAACCCTTCTGTGAGCACCTATAGGAAGAATGTCAACTATCAAGTTTTGGGGATGTAATCCCGTCAGCTAAGTGGAACAGTCATTTGAAAATTGGGAAGAGAGATTCCTACATAATAGGATTAATTAAATGATGCTAAGGCATCTGATGCTTAATAGAGTGGTGATTCAGATTATTAATGAAGTGCCTCCATTAGCTGTCTGGGACCTGGCCTTAGTACAACCTTTTGGACACATCAACTTAGTCAAGGTCTGGAATTTGTTTTGTTTCTTAAAAAGATATAACGTGAGAAATATTGTTTTTAGGAATATAAATCAACGTCTGCTTTAGTTGAACAGATTTCTTTGATGGGGGGAGGATCTGGGAATGAGATGTGCATTTCTGAGCCATGCTGAGAGTCCAAACACAGTGATGCGAGTAGTTGGACAGGGGAAGCCAACCAGCCGTTCAGAGGGATTTGCTCATGTTCTTTTTTTAGGCAAACTTCTTTTGCCAGTGCTGGCCAGTGGGATACTGATGTCACATGCTGGGATGCCTGAGGGCGACCAGAAAATGAAGCAAAACCTAGACAGAAACTTCAACAGCCTATAAATGAACGTCAACATGCAGGTAAAACAGAATAAGCCTATCATTCATTTTCTTCTAACAGTTAATCTGGACATTTAGCTTCTCTCACTGATGCCTGAAACATTTTACTAACAGTGATCTGCTTGCCTGTTTACAAAAACACCCAGATGTTGCAGGTTGAACTTGAATATGGAGGATATTGTACTGATGGAAATGCATGCTTTGAACCTTGATTTCCTAGGTAAGGACACTAAAGTCCACAGCTGAGCACTCAGACAGGCTCTCAAATACGCAGTGTGAGTGCTAAGTAGTCACTAGTAATCACAGACTGAAGTTCCAAATCTAGTTGCCCAAGCTGGGAAACTGAACTCGAAGCTTAGATGTTATCATGGACTGATCTTAAAACGAAGTAACACGGACTAATGTTCAGTATCAACCAGATCAGGACTACCTTAGAGAGGGTCTGTTAGGCTTTGTTTCTGATAACTAATGACAACTAATTTTTAAATAACAGATGCTGGACTTTTAATGCCTGGTAGGTGTTCCACAAATAGATAGTCCAAGCATATGATAAAAGTATACCAGAGGTTTGTTTTTCTTACTAGCATTTTTCTATAGCTTGGATTCATGTTAAAAGCTGATGAAGGGAGTAAGGAAGAAGTAGAGGAGAAACACTTCTAATAATTCCTCCATCTCAAAGCTGTGCCCTTTAAAAAAGAGGTAACGTTCAATGAGGTTTTGTCACACTGCCACCACTTTACCCATGCAGGTAAACTATGGTTGCCCAAATCTCATTCTGTCCTCTGCACTTAAAGTTATTATGGAGACTGAAATCTGTTCATCTGAAGAATATTCGAGTTCTCCTGAAAGCTTTGGATGATCCCTGAGAAATTTAAATAAAGAGTTTACCAGTACTGATGATACATTCTTTCCTGCACTCCTGTAAGAAGGAAGCAGGAATAGAGCAGTCTATATTTTTTAAATTGAAAACCAGTCCTATTTGGTGAAAAATAGTTTTTTGTTTTATAATAAGATTTAAAAACGTTGCTGAGATGTGCACGTTAGCAACCCCTCTGCTTTTAGGCTGGGATGAGAAACTGGTTTTGTAACAGAACCTCATCTCTAAAATCTTTTAATAGTAATCTGCACCATTGCTCGTTTTTGCAGGGCATGTTTCTTATTGTGCAAATGAGCAGTCTGTTGTATGAGATCTAGGTCACTCCCTGTTTTCAGGCCAAGGTGTCTGCCTGGAGACGGATGCTAGTATCTAACAAAGCAAACCGGTTCTCTCTTCTCAGAGACCCTTTGATCTGGGAAACTGAGGGTGGATTATTTTTGCTCAAAAAAGAGCTTTTTGAGCAACCTGGAATACACACACAGGTAAGTGCCGCTGACAAACAGTCCTTTGTGGCCCTGGGCCTAAGTGTCGTAATAGTTTGAAGGCAAAACCAGTCATTTTTGGAAACTGATGCTCAGAGGGGATCTGGAGGCTTTTTGCCATAATGATAAGTGGGCAACAGGGGGAAACAGTGATTTGGCAACAGTCTGAAGCATTTCTGCTTTCTGAACAACAGCGCTTTAGCCTTGCTAGGGTTCAGCATGAACCATCTGCCCTCATCCATGAGCTGATTTCCCATAGGCATTTTGACAACAAGCCTAATGAGTGTATTAAGCAAATTTAGTAAAGTTTTCCATAGTTGACCCAGGCTAATGTATTTAAAATAGTTATCCTAGATTGCCCCCGTGGAAAGGTGATCCTTTGTGTCATTTCTGTGTGTTGCATTTGACAGGAAACAATCATTTGGAGGCATTTTTTTTTTAATCAAGAAGCATTGTCTGGGCATCAGATTTACTTGTGTGAATATTGAAATGGTGATTTATTTTTTTAAAGCAGCTTGAAAATAGGAGCTTGAAGGAGGCAGAGCTGGGTACAATGTACACCAGTACGTTTCCTTTGTTAGGAAGTTGCTCCATCTTTGGATGTACACACACAGTCCTGCAGACACAGGGACTTCCCTTTATGTCAGACACCAGTCGAAGCTGAGGGGCCATTTACTTCCACAGGCTGCAGGCTCCCCTTCTGAGCCCTCTCCCTTATGCTCTGCCGGCTCTACCACTTCGCAGTTCCCAGCTTTATGTTCTGAACTGTGATGGATATTTCGACTGTCCACCTCCATCCCTCCTGCCAATGTGCTCTCCTTCTAGGCAGGATATTACATTACTAACTGCCTCTAACCGAGGGATGGGCAAAATGCAGCCCGGGGACCAGATGCAGCCCACCAGGCCATTCTATCCGGCCCACGGGGCCCCTAAAAAACTTAGAAAATTAATATTTATCTGCCCCTCGCTGCTTGTCATGCAGCCCCTGATGGCTTGCCAAAACTAAGTAAGTGGCCCTCCGCCCAAAATAATTGCCCACCCCTGCTCTAATCAGTCTATATTCAAACCATGCTGGTTTCTTGGACGACCTTGCAGTATGTTGTTTCTGTGTTGATTTTTTTCCTATGTTTACTAAGGCAAAGCATTTTTTAATCAAAGTGAAGACACTGTTAACTGTAGCAAGTAGCATCATGGATCATTATTATCACCATCCCCTCTAATGTTTCTTTAGTCTACACATGCAGCAGAAGCACCCCGGGGGGTGACTGAGGCTGTTCTTTAGCTCAGTGCCGTAAGTGTCCAACCCCACAACCAGCTCTGTGGGTCTTGTGTTGCAGCAGTGTTGACTAAACGTAATTCCAGCAGAGCCGCACAATAATAACGACTATGAGTTAATGCAGTTCATCATCCAGGGAAAAGGAATCACATCCAAAATCAGTGGTGATGCTAAATATGCAAAAGTCAAAAGGGCATTGATCTCAAATATAAGGGCATTCTTGGACTATGGAGCTTATAAGACCTTCAGAGCGTCAGAAGGAATACATACTCCTAAATTAACAGGGAAGCTGGAAAGCCAAGCTATAACTAGTCTGAAGAAAGGGCAACCTTCAAGAAGTTACTCGAACTAAGCAGATGTTAGAGAGTTGAGAGTTAGTTATGAAGTCAGCAAGAGGGTACAGACACTGCAACAAGACAAATGCAAGAGGGAAATTAAAAGTGGATAAGAGGGACTCAAAAGACAATTAGCCAAAAGCATCAAAACTAATCTGACTGAAGTGGACTGTGGAAAAAGGATTAGCCACCAGGCAGTGCTCAAATACAAATTCTCCCAGGAATAGGTCTTCCTGTGACTTTCTCATCTTTTGTTTTAGGTGTCTCAGTAGTCCCAGAATATAGGCCTCAACAACCCGAGTCAGAACAGCTACACAGCTTCCAGAATCTCAGAACATCCTTTGCAATCTCCGCCAGCAACTCTTCTTTCTACACTCCCAGTACTTGAACTGCAGTGAGGTTGCAGGGTTTCTAGATCTGATCTATGTTTAACACCAATGAAATCCATTGAGCAAAATCCTGTGGGCTCAATATTAACATACAGCACATAACTGTTTTTATTAGCAATTTTTGGTACAAATTCAACTCTATTATTTTAGCATTCATTCAGGGTGCTGTATTTATCTTGTTTTCTGACTTCTTCCTAGAGCACCTTGGCCATTATTTGCTTAAAACTTTGCTGGTACTTATGAGAAGTGTGAAATCCTTTTTTCTTGTTGTGCTACTTGCTGCAAAACAAATCCCACTAGTATCAGAGACTTGTAAGAGAGGTTTTTCGCACTTTAAAAAATAAATGATATACCTTTTATAATTTGTTTCTATGTTCAAAATATTTTCTTCAGTACTGTGTGTTTACTTCCCTGGAATACACTTGCAAATAGCAACTTACAGCATTTCCTGTAAACAGATTGAAATACTGTTCAAAATGTGTAATTATTAATCAAGAAAGCCTCTTGGTAATTTCAACTTTGTGGACAGGCGATTAAAACAGGTCATGAGTAATTCTTGAGGAGTAAGACAGGTAATGATGAGTAAATCTGGTTGAGGCGAATAATTTATTTTCAAGTCAAGAAGTTGCGAACAGTAAAAATATACCAAAAGTAGCTGGGTGACTTTCTCTTAACTTAATAGGAAGGAGCATAAACTAAATGTGCTAGAAATTATGATGTTGTGTGGTTAGTATCCCCAGTGACATGTATGTGCAAAAGGTGCTTATGTGTGAAAAAGGCAGACGAGGTTCCTTGGCTGAATCTGATATCTTTTATTAGACCAATTAAATATTAGTGTGAAAAAGGAATTCACTGTAGTTAATGTAGCTGGAGCATCCTAAAAACTGCTTGGCGTTAAATACCATTCCAAACTTAAAAGCGAGAGCTTGTTAGTGGAATATATAGTCTCGTCTATTCTTATTTTGCTGCGAATAGAAGCCATTCTGTTTTCTGGCAGGAAGATAAAGGTAATCGCTCAGGTATTTCCTTCTTGAAAGAGGCTTAATTGCTAGCCTCATGAAAAACTAATTTTGATTGACTGCTTTTATTGCAGTTTCTATTGGGAAGATGCTGAGATGGCTGCTGCTCTTATAAGCTGCTTTTCCATCTTTCATAAACATTTGCAAACACACTTTTTGTTGGGGACAGAGGGGACAGTCTTTTTAAATGAACGAAAGGTTTGGGCAGATGGCTCATGGAGACAGGAGTCCTGTATCAGCAGAACAGACCCAGCGTAGCAAGGAGCCAAACCTTTGTTGCATTGCCCGGCCGGTTTGCCTTAAACTTCATGTTGAATGTAGAGACCCGCCTCTGGAAGGTAGTTCTGTGTTCATCCTCATTCGGTCACTGGCTTCTCTGCTGGGATTGTCAACAAGAATGCTAGCTGTGGTGATTTATTTGATACTTCAAGCCTGTCATTTTTGAATTAACAGTACAAATGTAAAGGTCTTTCTGAATCAAGAAGTCCTGTCTGATCTGATGTCCCTATGTAGATACTAGAACTGTGCCCCTCACTGTAGAATAGTGATTTTCAACCAGGGCGCCACGAGGTCTCTTCAAGGGTGCCATGCAAGGTTAGCACTTGTAAGTGTGCAAGCATGATTCACAAGATAAACCTGAAGATTTCAGATAGGAATCCAGAGTGTTAAAAACATCCTGCCTTGTTGCAGTCTTTTTGAGTTCTTTACAATTGAAAAATTGCTCTATTATTTTTCTGTAGTCAAAAAAATCAGTGAAAACTGAGAGCTGGCATTTTCCAAAGGGCACCCCAAAGTCTACCAAGAGTTGCCTTGGGTATAAAAAGGTTGAGAACCACGGTTGTAGCATTTTATGCAGTCTCACTGAGCTCAGCAAACTCATTTCATAAAGAGACTGCTTGCGACAGTTGTTAAAAAACCTAGGCAGAGAGATGCTTAAGGTACTAGCCTGGGGCATAAGAAACTTGGCTTCAAGTCTGCAATCTGCGGCAGGCTTCCTTTATGAGTCATGCTGTGCCTCAGTCCCTCATCTGTAAAATGGGGAAAATAGCACTTGACAACTTCCCTGAGAGGTGGGAAGGCTAAAGACTGTGAGGCACCTAGATACTATGTTAATAGGGGACAGATATACTTCAATGTAGTTGTTGCTGGTGATGATAACAGGGGGGATTTTTTAAAAGGTTAGGACCAATATATGTTGGTCCTCTGGGAAACTGAGCCTAAATCCACAACATGGTATGATGCAGCTAGCTGGAAAACTAGTGCAGAAAGCACTTCCATTGTGCTTTTTTGCAACCATATGCTCCAGGTTAGAAGGCAAGATATTAATGGACATTTTTGGAGGGTCTGGCATTTTATTTGAAGTAGGACTGCATAAAAAGCTCTCCTTAAATGAGCCTTACTATGCTTAAAGCCTTGCCGAGCCTCCAGAGCTAACACGCTCAGAGGGTTGCAAAATGATTACGTGACTTGACAGCAACCTCATTTGGAGGTGGTGCATAACAACCAATAAGAGAGCAGTTGTCAGAAAACAACTCTGCAAGGAGCCAATTGCAATTCAGCAGCTGCTCACCGGGCAGCGAATAGGACTTCAGCTGGCAATGGATATGCTCCTTTTTTTGGATCTGGGCTGAAAGGAAGTCGAGAGGGACAGCCAATGAAAATCAGCATTTTATTCCACCAGTGAGAGGCTCTATTACTGTGGGATCTGACAGAGACCTCTTGTCACTGCTGTGCCAGCAGCATTCCTCCAGATATGCTCATGCAGGAGCCAGAGTCGGAGCACAATAATCACCAACCTGTTTGTGACTCACTTCCCAATAATAGCAATAGCAATGCCAGTCTAAATGCTCTGTGCAAAGCAGGACAACTATGTCGCTCTG
>NW_005842493.1:1092539-1106290 GCF_000455745.1 Alligator sinensis | reverse complement strand
AAAGTGCCCAGATCATTTGGGTCTCGTCTCTTGTTCAGCAGCACTGCCAACGCTGCCTGCCCAACAGACCTGGTTACAAGAGCCAGAGGGATGGTGGTTGTTACGGGGCAGAACAAAGTGAGTGGCAAGCCGGACGATGCCATGTCGAGCTCAGATGCAGAGGATGATTTCCAAGAGCCTGCCACACCTACTGCGACCCAGGCAGGGCAGTCGCTCCCGCTGCTACCTCAGCAGGTAAGGGCTTGCGGGCGTCTTCTCTTCTGAGCCGATAAGGAGCTTTCATTTGAGCTCGCGCTGTTCAGGACCTGGGGATTATAGTATTTCTCATGGTGGAGCCTTGAAGAGTTTCCAGTTTAGTTTCCTTTGCTAGCCGGCTTGTGGGATGAAACCGAGCTCTTCCTTTTGGGTTTGAAAGCCTTCTCTGCATTGCTCTAGAAATCTAAGCTTCCCCTTTCCTTTCCCACCCCACTTTAGGATTTATTAAATACCAGTAGGAAGCACCCTAGTACCACTGCAGCTCCCATAGGAGAAGAGAGCGTCCATCAGACGCTGCCGGGCCTGCCACAGACTGCAGTGCAACTACGTTGGTTTTCATCTTGAAGCCAGTGGAGCAGCATTTGCTTGAAAATGGGTTTGATTTTGCCCCGAGGATTGCTGATTCTGTGGCTTTCCAAAGAACCGTAACTGAGCATTAATGCTTTAATTTTACTTTTGCTATGAAAGCTGTCCTAATGAATGAGAGCGTGAAAGGCAACCTGAAAAGGAGCATAAATATGTCCAATAACTTTAAAAACAGAGAGGGTGGGAGGGGGGATGTTCTGCATATTAGTGACTTAAAATTCACCATTGTGTGGTATAATGGGGGGAAGAGGGCTTAGGTACTTACTAGACCATTGTGGAAGGCCATTTAGAAAATAGAAAGTAGCGATCAAGTATAAAATGACATTATTTCTTCTCTTGTTGTTGTTGCCGTCTCTGCTTCCGCGCATCATGTTTGTGATTTCAGTATCCTCCATGATCCTCTCTTCCCCTCTCTTCCGCAGTCAGATTTTTGCTAAATTTTGTCACTTCTTTCTCAGTGAAGTCTTTAAAAGCTCTCCTGTCCCCTGTGTCTTGGCTGCTATAATCTCTGTTGTCTTGCCAAAAAGTAAAGGTGAGAAGAATCCCTGTTTCCTCTTCGTGACTAGCTTTCTTTGCAATCCTTTGAAAGTCTGCTGCTAAAAAAGTCACCTTTCTGGCTTGCTGTATTAATTCCCCTTCCTAAATAAATCCCGTCATTGTCCTCTCGTTCTTTTGCTGCACAACTTCAAAATCCTAATTGTAGCCTTTTAAACTCGCCGCAATTTGTCCTTGTTCATGCCACATTTTGGTTGAGATGGTCACCTTCCTGAAGATTTGACTCTCTCCATGTTCTTCCGTTCTTCATAAGCTTTCAAGACGGGTCATCCTGTGTTTATGATTGTTATCCCGTGTACTGTAGAGAGTTTGATCTGCTAAATGGGGAGGGAGGAGGAAGGGTCTTGGCATATACACATTTGCGTAGCACCACCGAATAATTTTCAAATGGTGATATGATTGCTTTTTCAGTTCCCTGAAGTTATTCCGCTTAATGTAGGAGGCATGTATTTCACTACCAGGCTGTCAACATTAAGACGGTATGAGGACACCATGTTGGCTGCTATGTTTAGCGGAAGGCACTATATTCCAACAGATGCTGAAGGCAGATACTTTATTGACAGAGATGGAACTTACTTTGGGTATGTGCATTGTCCTTACTAGAAATATGTTGAAGCTGTTACTGAGAAAAGAAACATTAATTAAGAAACAATTAAAAAAAAATCAGGGGTGAATTTGCATCCCTCTAATTCAATCCCATTTTGAAGGTTGTTTTTTTTAGCAGACTCGCATGATTAACTTGCAAACCGAGTTTTGGAAACGTCCTTCAGAAAGCAATCAAACTTCAGAATACACCACAGTCCAAACCGCCTCTTCGTTTCATTACTAACAGCTATAGCCAGCTTTACAAGGGGAAAAAAAATGTTTTTGATTCTCAGCAAAAGTATGTACATGCGGTGTTCTTCTCTGCAGGGACTTGCATTCCCTAACGTGTAAAAAACAAGCTGTTGGACAGCATGACTCACAAAAACAATATTTCTGTCCTTTTTTGTGATTGTTTTTTCTATTGTAATTTTTACTCTACAAAGGGTGGAGCCATGATGTTTAGTAGGTTTCTTTGATAAGGTCCTCTTTCAGCTGTTATCATTTTCAGGATATCTGTGGACATTGGAACAAATGCAATGTAGAATACAGCTGTGCAGCCAGTTGTGGGAAGAAAATATGCAACGCAGAAGTTGTCCAACTAATTTAGTCATTTGACTTCAATCTGAAATATTCTTGTTTGCTAGAACTTAGTTTTGGATAATATTACAACATTTCTTTCTCTCTCCATTTTGCCTCTCTTTCTCATACCCACATGTTGTTAGCCTGGATTGCACATTGCTTCTCTAAATTCTGGTTTATCTAAATTTAGGCAGGCAGATTAACATTATATATGGCTCAGATCAGGCTGTCTTTCAAGCCTGCAGGTGTTTATCCATATTCAAAACTGCCAGATTGCTTCCAAATTAGACTGTGTAATTAGAAATTCGACTCAGCTCTAATTTATAAGGCGTTTCCAAAAAGCAGGAGGTTAGAGTGAAATCTGTGCTTCTAATGGGATGTCATTTTCCAAGAAATAAGGTGCAAAATGTACTTGGCTTGATGACTGTAAGAGAACCATCCACTCCTTAGGACCCGGAGAAAACGAAGTGTTAGCCACCTTTTGTTGTCTTTAAAAGACATATTTACTTACTGTGGGTGGCAAAACAGTACAAGGCTCATAGCATTTGTTTAAACTACTGATTTCTGACAATGCTATATTTACAGCTCTGCACTGTTATAATCCTTCTGAAGGCCTAAAAATTGTATAGCATTCTTTCAATTGATTATTTTGATCATGATGCTACTGATGCTTAGTCATTTTTGGTGTCTGTGGGACTGCTAAAACCAAGAAGCACTGCTGTCAGTAGTATGTGTTTGCAGGCTTAGACCATTGCTTTTCAAATGTGTCTTTGGCATTCTGACCTCATTTCTAAAATAAGTCCTGATTTGCCCAGGGGTTCTCCTCATCTCGTCAGCTAAGAAGGACTTAATCCTTTTCAAAGCCAGTCAGTCACTTTTCTTCATCTGCCACAAAATCCAAAATACAGGAAGGAAGAATTTCCTGGCATGATTACCCTATCGTATTTGAAAATGAGCAGTTCTTGCCATTTGGCATTTGCAAACTGTCTGCTGTTGAAACCCCCTTTTAGGAAACTGACTTTCTTGTGATATTTGTAGTACATATTAAAAATGTCCATGTACCCTAAAATCAAGCAAGTTCTTTTATACTTTATCCACTATATTATAATGAAAAGTGTCCATAATAGCTGTTCTTTGTTAGGGGGCATAAGGTCACTAACCAAATGTATTTGTTAGTGTTTGTGAAATGTGTTTTCCATCCTCAAAATGTTCTTCTTTAAACCACTTTAAACAGTGGCATTCAAAAGAAAGATCTGTCCTGTATCAAAATAAACGTAGGTGCACAGATATACACTTATACGTTTGGACCCTGCAGGGATCCCCTCTGGGATCACTCACCCGGAGGCCCACTGATATCAGTGGGCATCTGGGTGGGCCCAGAGGACCAATCAACATGGTCCTCCAGGAAAATCAGAGGTTAACTGATTACGGTGATAATTACTATGTTGGCACATGTTTACAAGAGACTGTAATCTGCATCCTGTTCCATGTTGGATGGTCAAAGCCTCATGACCAAGTTTCTTGGTGTGTTCAAGTGACACATTTTCAGTGTCACAGACATCAAATTTCCCAATCAAAGGCTCAGAAATGACAAAGGACATTAAATATGTGTATTTGGAAATACATTTCACAGTTCTTTCAATTACTTTCTGAGCTGCAGAATTGCTGGCCCAAATAAAATGAACACTTGGGAACCAGGATTGCAGGGTTTTTTGTGTTTTTTTCCAATTTTGAAAACATGTTATCATATAGCATTTTCTCGCCTTGTTTAGAGACATACTGAACTTTCTGCGATCTGGTGACCTTCCGTCAAGAGAACGAGTGAGGTCAGTTTACAAGGAAGCACAATATTATTCTATTGGACCATTGCTAGACAATCTAGAGGATGTCCAACCTCTTAAAGGAGAGAAAGTTAGACAAGCTTTCCTGGGCTTAATGCCATATTACAAAGGTAAGCAAAGGATACAGTATTTTTATATTTTACAGTTTGTTGTACAAGTAGTCTAAGTAAGACTCCAACATTATTCATGATGATGGGGAATTTTTCAGTGTACTTGAGCAGGGGGCAGCATCAAGCCATAAAGGAAGAACCAGAAACTGTTTCTTTGAATCTGCACTGGTTCTCTTGAATTTTGCATGTAATTCCTTGGGCCTGAGGCTGTGTATTTAAAGAGCTGTAAAGATCAAATCATCCAAGTTTTTGAGGCATTAGTAATATCGTTATGTCTTGCATTATTTCTTGTATGTGCATAATATCATTCCTTAAAGATCCTTATCAAAATGCTGCTTATATTAAAAAACAATGCATTGCTTGACGAACCTTGACTTGCAGAGAATAATGCCATACACATGTCTTTGACTCTGAGACCAGAAGATAGGAGTTTTTGGTACAGTGTTCCTTTCCTCATTCCTAAATTTGAATTTTGATCATATGATTGAAGCACTACAATGAAGTTTTCCAATAGAAGGTTGTGATTAATCAGAACTTAAGAAAGACGTATATGTATATAGCAAAGACACTACATTCTCAAGACAGCTGTGTGCATCTTATTACAGTACTAGACTGTATCTAGCTACAAACAACCTTTGAACATATCTGCTAAATATTTCTAGCACCGTATACAGAATAATTTATTACATTTTGATTGCATCTGAAAATACTGCGCTCTGTTTCTCACAGGACTTGCACTGGTTTAATTTCAATCTTTTTTTGTGCGTGTGATTGTTTAGAACACTTGGAGCGGATAATTGAAATTGCTAAACTTCGAGCCATGCAGAGAAAAGCAAGATTTGCAAAGTTGAAGGTCTGTGTTTTCAAGGAAGAAATGCCCATCACTCCATACGAATGTCCACTTTTCAACTCTCTACGTTTTGAAAGAAATGATAGCGAGTCAAAACTATTTGAACATCACTGTGAAGTGGATGTATCTTTTGGCCCCTGGGAAGCTGTAGCTGATGTTTATGACCTTCTTCACTGTATTGTGACAGACCTTTCAGAAAGGGGAATTACTGTGGATCATCAGTGCATTGGGGTGTGTGATAAACATCTGATAAACCATTATTACTGCAAGCGTCCTATCTATGAATTCAAGATTACTTGGTGGTGAGCTGTTCTCCCTAGAAGGTGCAAAAAAAACCCCTAATAGACAATAATTGCTTTGAATATATTTTTGCAACATGTCTCTGGAAATGCATTGCTGCTGACATGCGCTGGAGTTCTCTTGCCGGCATGTTAGCTAATGCATAGCTGCTCAGCACATAGGGACCCATTACACGATAGTCTTGAAGCACCAGCCTGAAAAAGGACTGTTGGCTCAAGTATCACAACTAGGCACAAAGTCAGATTGCCACGTAAAAATGCGCTATTGATACCTTCCAAACGATGTCTCCATGCTTGCTGGTGTTTTATAACCACACAGTTGGAAAAGAGGATAATGCAACTTTTACTTCCATTAGCATAAAGTCGTGGGTGCTAGTAAAACTAGGACCATTTGAAAGCATACATATGTGGCTTCATTTTTACCCTTTCATGTAATAGTTTAGTCATCCTTCATCTGTCTCTGAAGCCAACATATCACTGACACAAAGATGTGAAAACTCAGATATAGCAGAATTTTTTAAAAAACGAATAATTATGTGTATGTTAAAGTTGGTTATGACTATTTATTAAGCTGTACTTTGGATTTCTAAAAGTTATTTATATAAGCTTTATAAGTCAGCATTTTCATTAGGTAATTTATTTTGAGTCCTATGATCCAAAGGACATTTAACAAATTTGGATGACATTCCTTCAATTATTTAGGGATAATTGTGCCTGTTCATAGCCTTAGGAACGATAACTGTTTACACTACCTGCAAAAAAGAGGAAGCACTATATGAAGGAAATCGTTTGCAAAGGCTTTGGGAATATGAGATAATGTTATAGTTATTCTCCAAATAACAGAGGTAAAAGGAACATCAAAGTATAAATTTACTCTATTCTTGACTTTTAAAAAAATTCTTGGTATTCTTATTGTGAAGCTGGAGATAAATAATGAGACTTCACAAATCCCCCAAAGAATTTTCAAGATACCTGAAGATCATCCCTGTTTTCTTTGTTGTAGCTTTTTAAAAATTGTTTTAACCTCTGTAATTCTTCTTTAAACATTTCTCCATTATCTATTAGGTAATATATCTTTGTAGCAAATTTCTTTTCATATTGAAAGAGATGCAATGGCAGGATCATTTTTCTTCCCAGGCACTGAAAATCAAAATTCAGAAATTTGCAAATCTCACACTTTAAAGCCCAGTTATTTCATTACATCCAAAATGAAAGAATATGTTTAAATACCAGGACATTTTACTGTAGGGAGGAGTTTCTTAAGTAATTTCAGTTCTTTTAAAAAGACACTTGAGCCAAATTTAAAACTGAATCTTGGGGGAAAAATAACAAATTGTGTATTTCTTCCTTGTTGCATTCCATTGCATTAATTCAACTTTTGACCAAAAGGCAACTTTCTATTAAGGCAACTTATATTTAACTTGCTTATCAGTCATCAAGAATCTCAGTAAGACTGAGTTAGGGCATTTTGAATGTAGCAGTAAGGATTTCTGTGCACAATGTGTCTTGGAAAAAAATGTTTTGAAGGAAATAATATTTTTTGTATTGATTAAACCTTCACCCATACTTTTACATATTAGATTTAGGAGTTTATGATACATCCTAAATTTAAAATGCTGTTCTTTGGGAGCTCAAAAGTTGTAAGGAGTGTTTTAAAAAGGAACACAATCAAATGCTGAGCTTATGACCAGAATTAAGTTCTGAAAAAGAAGCAGAAGACAACAATCTTTGTATTTTAAGTTGGTTGACACCTTTTTTTTTTTAGTACTTAATTTTTTTACCAGTCACCAGGTGGGTATATGACAGCCCATGTGTACATGGGCCAGGCTAGTCTGGAAACAGCCAAGAAAATTAACCAAGGTCATTTAATTAAGCAGAGTAAAGACTTATACATGAGTTCTCCACTTCTGTTGGCTCCTCAGCTTTGCTTTTTTTTTCCCAAAAGAAGGGACCCTTAAGCTGTAGACTGAACTTTCTAAAATAGATTCCAACTGGTCCAAAATGGAAGGTTTCTGCAGCTTTGATATCACATATTGTGAAAGTGATAGGGCTCAAGGTTTTTAGCAGCACTTAATATAATGACTAAAGATAGAAGAAGACTACAGTTTTGCTGAAGAGTTCAGTGATTTTTGCCACCGCTTACCCACCCGTGGAACGTGGCTGCAGTTTGAATGCCAATACTGTTGACTGAAATAATCCCTGATGCAGTGATTTAAAAGCAAGTTTGGGGGTTCGACTGAATTAGAATCACTTTCCAGCAGTTACACGACAGAAGCTCTGATGACAAGTTGGCTCTTTCTGATCGTGTGTTTTGCAACACTGGTTTGTTTGCCAGTGAATTTAATGACAACTTATTCTGGTTGGCCGTCTTAAAAATGGTCAGAAGGAAGAATCAAGATGTTCTATTTTGCATTTATTTAACAGTCTTTAATAACTTGATCTTCCATGAGATATAGAAAAAATCAGTGCAATTTAAGAAAAACCCACAAATATGAGCCATTATGCTTTCACTATTAACACACATTCTGTATCTTAGGACTTCATTTATGAGAGGCAACAATATTGCTATTGACTAGACTTGTTCTGAACATCCTTTTTTTTTTACATAGATTTTAGATGTTACTGCCTATTGTGTGTTCAATTTTTGACAAAAATTGAGAAGAGTTGTGCAGGAGGTCATGAGAGTATATTCTGATAACTTTATTTACTTGTGGTTTCTTGGCACATAGCATCACCTTTTTCAAATTCTAAATTTGCAAACTAAATCAGCAACACGCTCCCATGTATAAGAATATTTTATATGTAAAAATTGGCCAGTTATATTCTGGCGGCAAAGAAGTCTCTTTCAGTAGAGATATTTTAATGCAGGGGTGTCAAACTCATCTGGCCCTGTGGACTGGATGAGTAACCTGAGGCCAGTCCCCTGGACCCTGGATGTTCCCCTCCTACACCCCCCTCCCCAACCCGGTCAGATCCAATACACGTGGTATCTGCTGTGGTTGGTCTGGGACCTGCTGAGTGCTACCAGGCACCCTGTGCAGCACTGGTCTCGACTGGCTGGAGCAGGCACCGGTGCAGTGCACATCCTAGAGACCCTGGGGTGGGTGCCCATGTGGCACATCACCCAGGCTCTGCTCACAGGTCTAGGTCATTCATACCCAGGAATAGCACTAGGGGCCACTTAACAGGCTTCATGGGCTTTGTGGGCTGTATGTTTGACATCCCTGTTTTAATGCATCTAAGATTAACCATTCTGTACTCAGATGGACAAAACTCCACAGTGAATACTGCATCTATATATTAGCATAAATGAAGAATGGTGGTCTTGTCCAGAGCCTCGAATTTCCAGGCTTATCACCCTTTCTGAACTATGTGTGATCTAACATAGTTGTTGTACATGAATTCTTATTCTACCAGGGCTATCAGAGCATTACTGGGATGAAGAGAAATATCCATTTAGTGTTCAAAACTACAGTAGGTAAAATGTGTGTAACATTCAGTTTATACCGGCCAGAGCCTGTGTGAACAAGTATGTGTATAAATATAGCATAAAGAAGCCCATGGACCTATTTCTCTTTGTTCCTAGAGGTGTGTTACTCCCCTTGTCCGTGGAAACTGTCTATGAAAAATATTTAAAATATTTAGCTCTTATTAGTGATTGCTATCAGAGAAGCTTACAACCACTGACTGTTATTTGACCCCAGCAGTCTTTCCTGCCCAGAGCAAGGGGACTGGACATGATGATCTCACAAGGTCATTTCCAGTCCTAAACTGTGAATCTTAATTCTTGCAACAGCCTTTTGATCTTAAAGATAGGGCAATTGAATCAAGTAGGTTCAAGGACTTGTCCATGGCCACAACTGGTCATTCTCAGATCACAGGGTGAGCATTGAACAGATCCTGGTTCCCCAACCTACTGCTCAAATCACCAGATGATTCTTGTTTTATTTAAAAAGCTTGTGTGCAACAACATGAGCTGAAATCTTAACCACTGACTTTCTTAAGTAATAATATTGATCCAAGTTTAAAGAACAATGTTAAAGAAGATACGTTGGCAGAAACTGAACATCCTGTCCCATAGTACTTGTTTGATTTGCCAGTGTAATGTAGTGCTTGCTGTAGTCCATATATGTTTCTTTTTCTCAGTCTCAGAAGAGTTGGGTGAATGGCATAAAAAAGGTCTGAATTATTGGCTCTAATTAGGTTAACACTGACACATGAAAATGATTGCAGCCATTTGACAGGGGAAATGCTTTTATGGCAGTTCTCTCCTGTATTGGGGGAGAAACCAAAAGGGAGGTTTTAAAACAACCATAAAACTACCTGGAGAAATATAGCTGCTGTATCTGTGCAATAGACCGTGCTCAAGAAAAAACGTTTGAGACTGAAGAGGTAAAGCTTGAGAGACAAACAGGGAACAACTGTATAACAAACCGGTGGCAATTCCAGTTTTTATTGTGCAGTAAGTTGTCTGCGGATCTTAAATGTGGAGAACTCTCGAAGAATGTAAATCTGTCATAAGCTTCAGCATTAATGTCCCTGATGTTTTACAGTTGACACTCTAGCTAATTCATCTTAGATGAATAGAATATGCTGAAGGTGTTCTAACAAATAAAATGTGCAACCCCTTTCTGGCTTCTCAACAAGTCCCCAAAGAGGAGCTAACCGTGTACTTTGTAATCTAATTGAAATGTTCATCAAGAATCTTTACTGAAATTGGGAATTGATGGAACAGTGAAATAAAACAGTCAGCACGGGAAGCTGGCCAAGGCAGGTATTTGAAGGGAGGAGGCAGTGCTTCCTGTTCGTGAACCGCATTAATGTGTGCGATTACTCGGTCTGACTGGCCCTTTTGGCAGTTTCAACGCACACTTCACTAACTTCAGAAGGGTCAGCAACATTTAAAATGATTTCTAAAGACTTGCTGTATTAAACACTAATAACTTTTTGGGGCCAAAACATCCTGACTCTGTGTCCTATGCAAGTCAGAGCACAAATGTGGTGGTACTGTTTACAGTTTTAATCCATTTTTAGGCTTCCTGAGCTAATCTCTCTGATTGTTGTTTCTGTTGAGCACCCCTTCTCCCCCAAGCTGTATGCTTCCATGGAAGCCATTCAGTGCTTTTAGTGTGCTCTTTTTGTTATAATTATATAACCATTAGGATGTGTTAACTTCGTAATTTATGCCCTGATGAAATGAGGATTTCCTGCTTTTTTTTTCTTGTTTTCCAGCTATAACTTAGCTGCTAAGTTATATAAGGCATAAGGAGATCAAGTGACTAGCCTGAGAATACAAGATGAGGTAATGATGCTGACAACTCTTCCCACCCCTCCAACTTGCTCTTTGATCTTTAAACTCCAGAGGTTCCTTGGATGCTGTCTGGGCAGGAGGTGTGTCACCCTGTAAGACTGCATGCAGGAATTTCACGTGTGGGGCAAAAAGGAGGAGTACCCAGTCTGCACATAAAATATCCCTGGAAGTTACAGGCCGATAGCTGTCACTTCCTATAGACACTGACATTCTCATTAGTTGCTAAGATGTCCCTGAGGCAAACAATGCTTTCTTCTTATTTCTTTTACTCATTTCCTCCTCCTTTCACTTGTTTTCCTGTAGAGCATTATTTAAGAAAAAAAAATCCATTTATAGTTGTTGTTTTAAGTAATGCCATGTATTCAGCCCATGGTGCCTGTCTGTGCTTTTAGTTTCTGAGGATATCATTGATGAGTCAAGGAGTCTGAGGACAACATCATATCGGTATGCCTCTCTAGTCGCATCTTCAGATCACACTAAGCATGGTGGTCAATCAGGAATTCTTGGCCCCATCCAGCAATAGCGAAAGTGCCATTGGTGAAATTGTCATGCCAAAGCCGATGGTTTGCAGCCGACAGAGACTTTAATTTCTTATGCTCTGGTTTTGTGAGAGGCAAAGAAATGTTAATTTCCACCATACTTTCTTGTGAAGTCTGTCAATTGGTCTGGTCTCAGTGGCAAAAGGCTTGGCTACTTCAGGTTTCTCCCCTTGCTTGCTACTGACTGTTCTTTCTGTTGCAAGGCCACGTAGGTTCGCCAGGTGGTAAAATTGGAGTGGGCTATTGAATTAAATCCACTGATGTAGGGCAATATCTGAGGAGGTAAATAGTAGCGCCTCCTCCCAGCCTGTGATTCAGCCATAGTTAATGGCAGAGTTAAGGATGTGTTGGAAGAACTCCAGGCTACATCCCGTGCTTTGCATCCCTGCCCTTTGCACGTGGCAAAATGCATGTGTGGGATCGTGAAGCTGATCAGGGAGGAATCAGGGCAGGGATTCAGAGCACAGTCTCTGTGACAGACCTTTCTTTCCCCTCTTTGTTTTAGTAACTCTTGAGAACAATCTTTGGACACTTCTGTCTTAAGACATAGTTGGCAGTACTGAACCTTGCAATTATGCTGACTTGTATAGTTATTTGTGGCTTTAAACCATTTTGTAATGTTTCCCTCTACTTCAGAGTGGATATGAGGGAGTCTTGTGTTTTTCAGTATGTAAACTATTTAAAATTCAAACAAATGTGCAAGTTTGTTTCTCTTTCTCTGAATAAGCTACGTCTGAGCTGAGAACTATGAATCGCAATTTATTTATGTATATAGGTCTCCAACTGGATGCAAATTTCCAGAACAATGGTCCCCAGTCATTTTACTTGCACAGATTTAGTATGAGTTTATGACTAGTTTCACTGTGACTTTATAAGTGGTTTTTATTTTGCCAAGTTATAAATTGTTTAGGTCTCCATCCATTGTTACCCTTCATGTCTTGTGGGGAGAGGGGAACACACAATCCTTGGCCCTAGTGACTGGGTATTGGAATGATTCCAAATTTGTCCAAATTTGTATTATTTTGTATTGTTTTATGATGAAACAAGTTGACGATCAATGTTATTTTAACACAATGGATTCTGTAGCATCCTGTGTCTTACTACACATTGCTTTTAAATTCCAGGTAAACTGGGTAATGTATGTATTTTTATTTGAAACATGTGAAAGGTAACATTTTATGTATTAAAGTCTCAGTGCTGTGAAATAAATTATTAAAATGGTCAGTATTGGTTTTGATCATCTGAACGGTATAACTTGGCACCAAAAACTCTGCCAAAACTCGAAGCGCACTTTCAGGAGCATGTGAAGGAAGAATTCAAAAATTAATCTAATCTAATCTAAATATTAATCTAATCTAAAAATTATTGACGGTCGTGGCAGACATCGCTCCGCAAAAACTCAAGTAACATCACATTCACAGCTCTGGGTCACAACTGCAAACCCCTGAAATACTGTGAAAGGGCAATCAGGACTCATAGCAGAGATGCTGTCTTAGAACAAGATTTTTGCCAAAAAAAAAATCTTTAATTGCAAGCTTTTGGGCACAAACACCCTTCATCAGGCATTGGAGAAAAGATTGTTAAAGTTCTCCTGGGTAGACATGAAAGTGGGTATCTCATATAGAGGAGTTAATCGATGGAAAATTCCTCTGGGCAGTCGGTTCATAGCTGGTGCGGACCCTCTCCCCTCCTGCCAGCTCCGCGGGGGAGCAGAGCGCTGCTCCCAGCCCACGTGCGCGGCGGGGCGCCGGGGCGCGGATGGCTCTGGAATGCGGTGACGTCACAACCCCGCCCCTCCGCTCCCCTCCCCGCCGGCAGCTGTCACCGCGGAGGGGCGTGATCGGAAGTGACGCAGGCGCTGCCGTGTGCGCAGGCGCAGCGGGGGGAGGGGCGCGCGGGGCCCGGCTGAAGGGACCTGTCTGCGCCGCGACGGTCGCGCAGGTGAGTGGGGCCGGGGCCGGGGCCGGGGCATCGGTATCGGTATCCCCCGCCTTTCTCCCGCACCGGGGTGAGGTGGCGCCGCAGCCCTGTCCGCCTCCCTGCTGAGGGGCAGAGCCGGGTTAGTTCTTCACAGTCGCCGTCGGGCCGGCCTGGCAGACCGCTGCGGCTGCTGCTTAGGACCCCGGCCTGAGCCGGCTGGTGTCTTGCGGGGGACTGACCTTTCTCAAATCGCAGGAAATAGGTTGTTTTCTGCCCAAAATTTAGCCTTAACCCCTCCTTCCAAATCCTCCCCCCACAAAAAACCTCCCAAAAACAAACCAATCAGGGCTCATGGGCGGAGGTGATCTCTTGTATGAGACCAACAAGATTTTTGCACAGCGAAATGCTTTAATTGCAAGCTTTTGGGGCACAAATGCACACACACATACACACACGCGCACACATATGTGTGTGTGCGCGCTCATATAATGTTAAGGTTTTTTTTTTACGCTCATCCATAGTTTTCAGTATTTGCCTCCCC
>NW_005842493.1:1061994-1092525 GCF_000455745.1 Alligator sinensis | reverse complement strand
CCCCCCGACATGGATCCATTTTAATTAAGATACTTCCTTCTTGGAAAGAGAAGTCCTGGACAAGCGCAGCGACCGAGAGCGGTTACGAAAAGCCTCGTCGGTGTCCGTGGATTTTGTTCGTTCTTATTTTTTTCTTTTAATGCCACAAATATTCCCAGCTGTATTTCATGTTCATGTTTTAGACTGAAAAAAAAAAAAAAAAAGTATTTCATGACATCTTCACGATCAGGACTTCGCCTAAGGCTAAATTAAGTTATTAAAAATGGATCGTGCGTCGGAGAAAAGATTGTGACAGTTGTTTTGGGTTAGAAATGAAAGTTCGTACTTCATAAGATTTCACAGGATTTGCAAAAAGCTTGTTGGTCTAATAAAAGATATTGCCTCTATGCATGAGCCCCGATTGCTTTTTCCTCTAGACCAGTACGGCTACAACCGGGATGTGCGACCCCAAAAAGCCATGCACTTTGTGCTGTGAAGTAATATAACCACAAGTCTGAAAACTGAAGTCCTCTGTTTAAGCACAGAGCAAGCGTACTTCGCTTTTGGGCAGCTGCAGTGCAAGTCGGTACCTGCAGTTGTTGCCTGCCTGCTTCAGATCAGATCCTCCCAGGTTGCGCAGCCCAGCCCTTCAAAACCAGTTTGGTGCAACCCTGCGCGCTTGCAGCTTCAGCTGGTTTTCCTAACAAGGTTGCCAGTTGCAGTGGTGGCTTTTGTAGTGCCAGCAGATGCGAGTCCTGGACTGGGAACCTCTGCTGATCTGGGCCAAAACTGAACTATTTTTGAGATAGAAAAGTGAGGTCTCCATCCTCAGTTTCCAAGTGGTTTTTAACGCATGGATTATTCTGACAGGCTTTTGAGAAGTTGCTCATTCAAAGTCAGCGTTTCCAAGGGATAAATACAACTTCCTTAAAGGCAAGTTGACTGCGTAAAACCTTTCAAGCTGATTTTTTTTTCCCTCCCCAAGCAAGATGTTTGAATTCTGCAGAGGGTTCACCCAGACTGCAAGATGCTTTTGACCCAGAGGAAGTATGGCAAATGTTGATATACCGAAAGGAGTCTAGATTAAGTTTTAAATATTTCCAAGGGGAGCTGATGGCAGTTGTTAGAAGTTAGAAATTGTTATCATTTTGTAGTATTTAATACATTTGAATGCTTTCAAGCATAGATGAAATGGCATGATTTCAGAGCATTTATACTGCCATATTTAGGGGCACTTATTCTCTCACAAATACTTAGGCATTGTTGTTGACCAAGAATGGTATCCAGCCTGATCTTAGAGATCCTTAGTGATCCATTTTACTAACTTAATTTAGGTTTATGCGAAGTCCTGGTCACTAAGATTCTTTGAAACGTTTTTTTAGTCTGAATCATTAACATTAAATATAGCTGGAAACATTTGTGGAATTAAAAGAAAAAAGCTAACAATGTACACATAGGTGAATATGCAATATTTTGGAATGTTCTTGGTTTCTAAGTTTGTAAAGTACTCCTTCTGTTTCCAAGAAGGAAGTATCTTAATTAAAATGGATATATATCTGTTCTGGGGGCTAGGAGAACACTGAAAACTATGGATGGGCGCTTTAAAATGTAATCACAAATTACTGGACTCACAAAAGACTTTTCAAAATCCATATTTAGTGTTAGGAATTATGTAACAGTCTTTCTATCATTTACCATAAAGTCCTTTATTATGCCTGTTCTCCTTGTCATTATTGTACTTCTTATGACCTAAGTCATCAGGCTGTCATAAAATCATGCTTGTTAAGTGCCGTGAGTATCATGGCAGGTGCAAGTAAGCATAATGCTTCAGGATTTGAGTTTTGAATGAAACTCCTTTAAACTACTTTACTTTGTATTCAACTGAGGAACTGATATTTTTAATTTTAGCTTTATACTTAACATCAGGAATGTAATAATTGAGGTTGCATTTAGCAGTCCTGAAGTTTGTAGATAACAGTTATAAACTGTAATGGTGAATTGCTTGAATTTCTCCGAGCACTGTGGTAGTGTGATTCATTTGGTGCAGGCTAAAAGAACTTATTGTATATAAGGCATGAGACTTGAAGGTAAAGATGCCTTGAAATAGTCAGTTAATCCATTAACTTTATTTTTGATCCTCATGATGGAAATTAGTATTCAGCACTACATATGGTATCTGAGACCTTGACGTGGACAAATTTAAATTGTAGTTCAAATTTGCAGCATCTGTACTGGAAAGCGGGTAGTGCTTTAAGTGTAACTTCAAAATCTTTCTTTAGAACTATAGTGAATTAGGTTTACTAGGAATTGTGAGGCCTGATAGCCAGCCACTACATTGGAAGTAGACTAAAAATGTTACGAGGGGAGATAACTTCCTGTGTCAAGTATTGCTAAATCATACGTTGCCGTTGCATTTCCACATTATTGAAAGGATTGCATACTGATCTGGGATTATTTTAAAACAGTAGTTGGAGCAAAAGTATGGATTTTGAATGAAAGATAAAATAGTTCTCTCGCTCAATAGTTGTCTTCCTGATTAATATGTATCTGATGATGAGTAATAGTATATTAGGAAATAAACATTGTTGCTGTTTATCTAATTACTTAATCAACCACTCTCATTAAAACTTATATTAGGGGTTAATACGGTGCTGGGGTAGGACAAAAAAGGAAGTTGTACTACTAGGTTGCTGGTTTCATATTTGCTATGTATGATTTGATCCAAGTCATCTAGCCCTTCCTTGCCCTATAAAAGAACTTAACTCCTAGGTTTTTTCCCAAGTTCATACTAATTACATGATTGAACACTTAGTGTTAGGTTTGTGTGTGAATTATGAGTGCTTGAGCACTTACATGACTCACTCATATGCCATGCAGTTTCTTGACTTGCTTTTCTGAATGAATATTTTCATTCAGTAGTAAAATAGTACAATGTCTGACTAGCTAATTCCATCTCAAATGCCAGCTTGTAGTATTTCAATTACAGACAATTACTGGAGGATCTTTTGGCTACTTGAAGACACTGTGAAATAATGACATTGCTCTTTCCCATGGGAATAGTTGCTAAGATTATCTTTCTTCATTTTGGCAATTTTGGTTCTCTTGCATCTTGGTGTATCTGGAGGTATACCATTTTTCCCTTGTATGCAATGATTAATTTGTGAAAATTGTCCACCATCACTTTAGCATTAGTTCAGCTCCACATCGCTGGCCATATGGCCATGTCCAGGTGAGCGTGGTCATGTGATATGTGGTGCCGCATACTCGTCTGTGGTACGACATACCGCACATTCAGGCATTGCATGTGCTACTACCTTGCAGTGCAGGGGCAGGGTTTTGACCCCTGGAAATCCTGGAGTCAAAAAAACCTACACAGAAAAAAAGCAGGGTCACACACATGGAGGTGGCTCACGTGGAGGCAGCGCATGCTGCCCAAAACCAGAGCCTGGCCAGCTGGAGCCATGCTCCAAACCGCAGAAGCACTGCGGCTGCAGCTTGCCCGGCCCCCAGGATCCCAGGTAAGGTTACTGGCCCCAGCCTCCCCTACCCCATCTGAGGTAACCTGCTGCGCATCAGAGGGCGCGTGGCACAGGTGTTTCCCAGGGACAACTAGCAGAGGCACAAGGTGTCCTGCTGCTGATTTTCCCCAGAGAACCAAATGTCCGTGCTTATCTGGACACAACCTATGACTGTTAGCACAGATTGACTGCTGGTGCTTAGCGTTGTGTTATCTAGTCTAGACATCTGGTTTAGGTGGGATTTGACAATTTCTTAACAAAGGGTAGTGAAGGCTCTTCTAAACTAGCGCTATTTCTACTCTACAAATTGTGAGTGACCTGTGTGGGATTGGTAGGCTTTTTGTTTTAAGATGCAGCTTTATAGAAAAAGCAATGTGATCTGTTTTATAGTTACATGTATGGTTTTAAAGTGTTGAAAGTACATTTTGAACTAGTGGAGGTCCCACCTGAAACCCTTCTCATGTTATGCGAGTCTAAGCTGCCATTCTGTCACTAGTAAGTATGTGAAGAAACAGCTGATTATTTATCATATGTGTATTCAGTCATCCTTGGTTTCTCTTCCTGGTGTGAGTTTTAAAATGTTAAAATGCCAGAACCATGATAATGAATTGGTTTAAATGTTTTTGCATCAGGCATTCAGAATTGTTTCAGAATAAGTTTTCTGATTATTTCTAATGGAAGGATTAACGTGGTAGTAGGGGGTTAATAGCGTTGTGGGGATTTAGACCAAGGAAATGTAGGATTTGATCAGAGCTGCTTAATGGAATCTGCATGGATTGTCTCTAAGGAACATGATAGAAGCCAAGAGAATACTTTTAAAACTCTGCTTCTTTCTGGAGAGACAGAGAGACTGGAAGAGGGATTCAGGAGTTCATAGACAAATGTGCCAAGCATCATGGTGTTTTTTTGCTGTTTGGAGTTGCCAGTATTAAAGACTAAGGTACACTTAGTGTGCTTAGTGGAATGCCAAGAACATGGTTTCTCTTCTGCTAACCTCTTATGTTAGCGTTCTGTATGCATCTAAAAATAGGAAACTTTTTGTTTCAATCTGTGTAACTTTGATACCACTGTTGGCTCTGCTGCACTCCTATACAGACATATGCCACCATCATCAGCATGTATGCCCTGACTCTTGATGCTGCCGATGAAACCAAGGAGGAATTCTGTGCCCACTTTGACCAAGTCCTTTCTGACATTGCGGAGGGAAACAGACTTATTCTTCTTGGTGATTTCAGTGCTAGAGATGGAAGGAACTCTAACCTCTGGAACAAAACCATTGGCAAGAAAGGAGTAGGAGAGGTCAACTCCAGTGCCATTGTCCTCTTGACCAAATGTGTAGAACGTGGACTCACCATCACCCACACCCTGTTCCACCAGAAAAACAGGCACAGGACCTCATGACATCACTCATGATCTAAGCATTAGCACCTGATTGATTATATCAATGTCCATGCCTAGGATTGCAAACATGTCCACATTGGGAGCTGACAATTGCTGGAGTGATCACTGACTCATCCGCTTGGTTATGTCATTCAGACTGGCTCCTAAACAACAGCTGCTGCAGAAGAAATGCCTACGGAAGATCAGTGTTGAAGGACTCGAGGACCCAAGCAAGCAACACCCTCCTCCGGTGCCTGAATGAGAAACTGTTGAATTCCAATAAGCAACGATGGGAAAATGTCAGCAGCTTGTGGGGTGCCCTCAAGGCCACTGTCATCAGTGCTTGTGAAGAGATGCTTGGATTCTCTTCCAGAAAACATAAGACTGGCTTGATGAGAACGACCAGGAGATCCAAGAGTCGATTGACTGCAAGCGCAAGCCCACCGACTCTGAGTAAGTGAAATTGGACCTTTGCTTTGGCTTGTTGGATATTCAAAGGAGGACCCATGATATGAAGAACAAATGGGGGGAAGACAAGGCTAAGGAGATTCAACATTTTGCTGACATCCATGATATGCCTGGTTTCTTTAGTGCCATCAAAGCTGCAGTAATTGAAGCCCTGTATTCACACGCAGCTCAGATTTTGACTATATGCCAGTTACAACTGACACTCGTATATCAAGAGGTACTGTCAGGCAGAGGTGGTGCTGAGGGTTTGTTGTTTTTTTTTAATTGCTCAAACTTCTGTATCAACTGAATGTGCCTATTGAGTATTGATTGGCTCTTTTTGATGAAAGCACAGTGGTTTGCTACACGCAATATTCTCACACATAAATAAAGTTCAAAGTGAAAGAGCTTTTGGGTGGCAGGAAAGAGTAATGCTATGGAGATTTCGACTGGTACCAAAGTAGTAAGCGTGTTATTTAGTGATGTTGTGTTTAGTCTGAAGTTTATAAATAGTTGCCCTATAGTCTCACTAAACAAATGTTGTGGCAGGGGGAGGAGGGAGAAAATTTACAGTAAGTAAGTATGTCTTTTCTACCTTGTTTATTTCACCTTCCTTTGTGTATTGATGTTTCATTGTCTTTGTGTAATGGCATGTGTCATCATTGTTCCCTTTTTTCCTTGAACTCAAGAAAAGAAGAGGAAAAAAGGCACTATATGAAGTACAAAGCCAGTTCCCAGTTACACCACAAAGTTATGATACACTTATTTGGACATTTTGTTATATGTGTAACTATCTGAACTCAGAAAAGCTGCACAACTGGGCTCTTCCATCTTTAGAGATTTTTGGCAGTGTAGCTGCCCGATTTATACCTGGTGAACAACCCACATGCATTTGCAGCACTTCGGGTATTGTAAAAATAAATGCAAGTGGCTATGGCTTGTAACTGGAACAGTGCACACTGATGTAGCTGTCTCTAACATGTAGTTTTTCTCAATGTGCTCATCAGAGTACTCAAGACAGTAAATACTTGGTCTCTTTCTTTCCCAATCCCAAACCTGGCATAGCGAAAGTAAGCTATGATGCCTAGCACTGTTACTGTTCATTCAGATGCTCCTGGGTAAACCATACTTATGCCTATGGTGATCTGGTATATTTGTTTTGACTCTCTTGCAATGCATATGAAGGCTTGAAGGAGAGCTTGAAGGCTGGCTGCATCACAGAGAGGGCCTTGATGTAAAAACAAAGTTGTAAGATCAGCTCTGAGCAAGGTATAAGGGGAAAAATAAATGATTAAATTAAAAATCAGGTTTTTAAAAACGTAAAAACTCCATTTCCTTGATGATACTGAAAATGTAGCTCAGGATGGTGTGCCTTGTTATAACTGATCTGGGTTCCCTGGGGAGGCCAGGACAGTCCAGCAGCTTGAAGGGAAGCTCTTTATTATGACATTTGCAGGGAGGGCATAGGAGGGTGGAATTTCTGCCTTCACAGCACTTCTGCTGCTGCTGTATGTTCAGAGCAGACCTAATGGAAATGTACCAGAGATGTTTACACCTTTGCAGCAGAGGTGCAGTGCTTCTCAGGTTCCTGACTACTAGAGGAGTGTGCATGAAGAGCACTGAGTACCTGATAGCATCAATGGAGTGTGCCATTGCGACTTGCACCACTTCATTCTTCTTCATGGCCCTCTGCTCCTTCATGATTACGTTTTGACCTGAGTGCTTCCATTACCTGAAGACAAGGAGAAATCTTTCTTGTTTCCCTTTGATATCTCATTGCTCAGGCAGCAGGGAAACTGCCCAGAACACTGTTTGCATCTCCAAAGTCCGTGCAAGTTGAATTGCTTTTTTCCATTGCACTGAGTCACCATCTAAAATGAGCTTCAGGCAGCCATTGTGTTTGTTCAGTATGTTCATCCAAATACAAGTAAAGGGCCCAGTTGTGCCAGCGTAGTAGAGGAATAATCCTAGAACTCAAAATGGTAGCTTTAAAAAAACCCAAACCAAAACAAAAAACCCCCCACTGTGATCTCTTTGACCTTCAGGCACCCAGCCCCAGTAATAATCTTTTCCTAGGAATGGTAGTAGATTTGTATAATGCAGCAGTTCAGTTGTGCTCTTTATTTTATTAAATGAATAGTTGATTTCTTGAGATGGAAAACTAACTTCACATAAAGGCGGATATGCAGAAAAACTGACTTGGCTACAGATAATTTTCATTATAAATGAGATGGTTGGGGGCGGGGGAAGAATAAAAAATGTAGGCAAAGTAAGAAAAATCTGTCTTATCTTGAAGTGTGGCAGGCAATATGTTCATATTGATTCAGGGTGACCTCTTTAGTTCCTGGATCCAAAAAACTAACTGTAGTTTGAGATGTTTAAAGGAAGGGAGAAAAGAGAACAGTTTAGTATTTCAGTGACTTGGCACTGGATATTACCCCTTTATGTTTCTCCAGAGAGGGGAGAACACAGGTCTGACTTTCCAGCCTTTTTTCCTACATAAGACTTTCTCAACTAGAGACTCAACTTGCTAGTTTTAAATCCAGATTGTTAAGATTTTGGTTCTGATGTGGTAAAAAGTGTTTGCAGTGTATGGTAAAAGTTCAGTATACACAGAAGGACAGGTTTATCTGAATTGGTGAACTTTTGAGTTTCAGAAAATTGTGAGAGGCTTTGAACCACTGTAGTAGCAACTTGGATATAGAGGTAGAAGCTTTCTGAAGTCAATAGCAATGATGGGGGTTTGTAATAGAGGGTGGGTCTTTGTTCTGCTTCTCTCATTTTCCTAGATTGCTTCATTGGAGTCTCGAGCATTGCTTCCCCTTGTTAGCAGAAGAAACTTAAGTTTCTGCTTCTAGTCATGGGCAATCATTCCCAAATTTTATTGTCTTATAATATGATATGTTTGGGGTCTAATGTGAGTTGGCAGCTTGGAATGGTCAAGGAGAACTGATTTAAAACTCCTGTTATAAAAACGTTCCGCATAAAATCTTGCCTGAAAGATTCTAGTAGCTAACAAAGGTGACAGCTTTTCTTGAAAGCTGATTCTTTCTTTTAACAAGGAGCCTTTGTGGGAAGCAGTCAAATGTCAAATGAAAACAGTGCAGATAAAATTATTGCTCGTGCAGTTTGAAAAACCATGCTTGGTTAAGAGAAGCCTCTTCAGTGTAACAGTCTAAAAGGCAGCTGTCCTGTTCCAGACTTTTGTATGAAACTTTAGTTAATTGCTACATTTTTAGGAAGTGGCTTTGGTAATTGAAGAGAATTTGCAGAATTATTCCAGGCTTTCATTACCCCCATTTTGTTGACTTTGGTTAGTTCCTCTGTGCAGCATTAACGTAAGTTTATTTGTAGATTTAAGAGGGAAGAGAAAGAAGACTGTCTTCATGTTTCACTTTTATTCTTGTGTTACTCAATCAGCTTGATAGCATGCCCATTTCTGTAATGTAAGGTCCAGGTTGAGTAAATGCAGTTATTTTTGTTTAAGTATGAAATAGCTTTTTCTACTCTCTTCAAACTCATTAGCTAAATGGTTGCCTGTTAAGTGCAGGAGTCTCAGCTGGCTGGTGCTAATTTGTTGCGGTAATTTGTTGCTTTCCCAAAACCAAAACAAAATGAGGAAGGGAGTCCAAGCATGAACATTTTTAAGACTAGGCCGCTAAACTGACTCTTGTTTAGAGTACGTTGCTTTCATTTGTCAGAACTCATGGTAGAGGTGATATCTTTTCTTACACCAATTAGATTTTGGCAAAAAGATTTCTTTAATTGCAAGCTTTCGGGCACAAACACACTTCTTCAGGCATAGGAGAAAAGACTAAAAATCTAGTTAGTCTAAGAAAAGGTATCACCTCTGCCACGAGTTCTGATTTCTTTTGTCTCTAAACCAATACAGCTACAACATGGATACTTTCATTCTGTGTAACTTTTAAAATATATTTCCTTAGCCATCAGGGAAATAATTTAGCCTGGGTCAAAATGCCTGTCATCTTCCTTGCCATCAGACATTGTGAAGTGATGGCATTTGCTTTCATGTGTTTGTCACTGGTAACATGGTAATACAGGGGAAAATATGTATTGAATGGTGCTGTTAAATAACTAGTGATTTGAAGGTCATTGAAGATGTTTTGTGTGAATGCTTGTTAGTTATGTGCTTATATAGTTTGCTCAGTATTGAGTGTGAGCTGCTGCTCTCGAGTGTTTGTTTGGTAGCCACACATACTGGGACTAGAAGAGATATTTAAACTAAAGAGAGAAGAACAAATGGGCATAGCTGGCTGTGAATAAATTTGAAGATGGAAATTAGAAGATTTCTGCACATCGAAAGAGTGGGGTTCTGAAACTGCTTCTCAGTAGGAGTAATGGGGGGCAGAAACAGTAATGGGCTTTCTGACATCAGAGGTGGATCAGTTTAGGTAACAGACTGTAGGCCAGAGTTTCCTGCAGTAGTTTGACTAGGGTTTGACAAAAGGTTCTGACTTTTTGGTTGCAATCTGTGTGGGTGGTGGGCCTTTTGGTTCAAACCACAATGGTTGTTTTGCCACAGGCAGCAATCTTTAGTACATAGTTGCTTAGATTTAATGTCATAAGCAATTCTGCACTGGACTTGGACCAAGCAATTTAAATTAGAGTAAGCAATTCAGATTGGAGAACTGCTGGCAGCTGTTGGGAAGTTAGCTAGCTGCTCCATCATTGTGAAAAACAAGGACAAGCAGGTATCCTACCAGACCAAGTAAATTGGCACTATTGTTTCCAGTCTGCAGGTTTGAGACAGCCTAAATCCTTTAAAAACAAAAAACCAAAACAACCCAGAGTTTTGTCATTAAATATGCTTGAATTTTTCTTGTTAAAGGTAGCCTCATAATTGAGGCTTGCTGAGGTCAGTGACATTTGGCTGAAGGTGCAGCTCTCTGCCACCATGTCTATAGAAAGATTGTATCTCTATAAAGTAGCTGTTTTCAAGCATAAAAGCAATTAGGGAGGTACAAGTGTTAACATGACTATGTACTAATATACAGCAGAGAATATTTGCTCTCTGAGATAATGACTTCCTGGTTTGACTCTTCAGCCTAGCTTTGGATTTAGACTGGGCTTGTCTCTGATTTCAAAAGTAATCATGTAATAAAGATAGTTTGTTTGATCCTCTACCACCTTGTGCAATCACTTTCAGGCAGTTATTCCTTCGTGGAAATGGAACATTCTTCTTTGGTAGCATTTTACCCTGCAGGCTGATGCATTTATACAAGGGGAAGAGTGAAAAATCAGGCCTGCTCTTTGAATAGCTGTCTTGCATATTGCCCTTTAAGTTAACCAAAGCTGTGCAAATTGTATAAATCCTGTTGTGTTTTGCTACTGCCTGGTGACAAGCCCAGTAGTTGTGGGTGTTCTCAAAGGGGAAGAAGCCGTTTCCCTTCTGATTAAAACGTAGGGTAGCTTGCTTATAATGGAACAAATTCATTTTTTTTAAATATTTACACTATTGTAACACAGGCAGTGATTTTCTTTAGCAGTCTGCTAGCAAGTTTTTCTCTCTCTAACCCTTTTCTCTTTCAACAGGAAGAAAATGAGCCTAAAATCTGAGCGCAGAGGAATTCATGTTGATCAGTCAGAGCTACTATGCAAGAAAGGATGTGGTTACTATGGGAACCCAGCCTGGCAGGGCTTCTGCTCCAAGTGTTGGAGAGAGGAATATCATAAGGCCCGGCAGAAACAGATTCAAGAAGACTGGGAGCTGGCGGAGCGGTAAAGACCCCCTTAGTTTCTTGCCCATGTGAAGCAGGATGGCTTTCTCAAATGTTCCTGTGTTCCAATTTGACTCCTTCTTGCTCTGGTCATCTTCAGTAAGACGGTTGCTGGAGGAGAGAAAAAAAGGAAAACAGATTTCTTATGCCTAGGCAGGCATTGTTTGTAACCTTTTTTTGGCATAACTTAGAAGGGCATTGCAGTGTGGAGACTAGGAGGAGCTAAAGAACAGTAGATACTTGTTAAGTGCCTCATCTAAACAAAAAATCTCTTGTTCATGAGCTATTCAGTTTGGCAGGCTGGAAAGGACAGTTTTTAGTTCAAATAAAATCCTTTTTTTCCCCTTTCTTTTTTTTCCCCTGAGACCAATTAAATTATAATTATACTTTATTGTTTAATTTTTTTTTTTTTGTCCTGCCTATATTCAAGGCAAGAGGCAGATGTTGTCAGTCACTGACGATCACATTTTATCTAATGTAGAACATATAACCATCAATGTTCTTGGGTTTTACCAGGAGTTAACATCCTGTTTCAGCTTTAGGTATTTACTTTTCTAGTTGATGAAAATACCCATCTTGTTTGCTAATTCCCTGATCCCAAAGATTTCGTGTTCAATTAAAAAAAAAGTTTTAAAAAGAAAATGTGTTTTCTTTACTGCATAGTTGAGAGGCATTTCATATTTGCTACCTGTCATTAAGACAGGATTCTTTCAAAGGTGGGTATCATGACATCTGCTCTGGAATTTGCCTCATCCTGCAGATCTTCTAGTGTGCCGTGCAAAGGGGCACTGTAATTTGCTCTTTCTTCGTGGTGCTTGGCATAGATAAAAAGAATCAACTGCTGAAAGGGGCAGGTAGGAAATGTAATATTAATTTTAGAGCAGTGTCCAAGCACCACTGATGCGGGAATCCTTTCCAGGAAGGCACTGCTCAGTGGGAAGGGACAAACTTCAGTGGTTTGGTGCAGTAAATGCACAGGACTTTAGAGCCGGAGTGCCAAAAACACCTGAACCCTGACCCATGCCTAGACTTAACGTGATAGGGGCAGACTGCAGGGAAGCTTCAAGGGGCCTGATCAATTGGCAGCAGCTACACATGCACCCCCAGGCGGATGGAGGGGCAGAGGCCATAGTTGCGCTGTCCTGGTCCCTTACTTGCCCTGCACCTTGAGACATGTGTGCAGTTGCCACTTGCACAGCCAGTGTCAGGTCTCTGGAGCCCAGTGCACTTGTTTTCAGCCTTTCAGTTGCCTGCCACAGCTGGCCTTTGCTCTGCACAGTTGTGGCAGGCAGCTGGCAGGCTGCACACAGCTGTACTGGGCTCCGGAGCACTGACACTAACTCTGGTGGTGGCATCCACCTGGTGCAGTTGCTAAGTGAGGGGAGGGGAGAGGCTGGGGAGCTGCTGCCAGCCGCAAAGCCTAGGCTGCTTGTAGCAGGCCTTGTAGCCTCCTAGCCACGTGCTTTGAGCAGCCAGGGCTTGGCTGAGGCATGCTGAGCAAAATGGTCTCATGTGCCCTGCTCATGCTCTGGCACGTGTTCTGCGGGTTACTGACCCCTGCTTTAGAGCATAAGGAAAATACAGTTCCTGCCTCAGAGATTATAACTACAGGGACAAGCTGCAGCCCAGCCTCAGCAGTCGCATGGAGTTTAAGGAAAAGTAAGCCAGCCTCTTTGTTGTCCTGCATGGACTATGCATAATGTTGAAGGCTGCACAGGAAGAAAGGTGTCCTCTGAAGAGTTAGTATGCGTCCCTCTTCCTTGCAATTTATGTAGGTTAGAAAGATAAATTTCAATCCAACTAAAACACCAGCCAGTCTAGCTTTAAGAAATGGGCTTTACCAGGCCTAGAAGGAAATTGTAAGGCTGCTTGTGACTCCCAGTAGGGAGTCCTATACTTAGGGAAGTATATTTGTGTGCTGTGTCACTTATTCAAAGCAAAGTCCTGGCTTGACCTTAAATAAGGTAAGTGTAACAGGAGGAGGGTGTAGGGGTTGCAGGCAACTAAAACAAAGGAAGAATTACTTGAAAATTAAGAAACTTTTTCAGGACGAAAGACATCGTAAGGTAGATGAAGATGGTGACAGTACAAAGCATAACTTTGACAGAAGCTTTGAAACTCTGAATGGAAGCAAGCAATGAAGCGAATAGTGAGATAGTAAGAATATAAGCAGATGTGAAAGCATAAAGGAGGGTAAGATTATATGGTATCTTGTTAGTGAGGAATTAATGTGGTAAAGCAGTAAATGAAGACATTCATGGCAAAGTTTACAGGAGAGGAAGATGACTGTGGCAAAGATTTTGTGAAAGATGGTACGGTCAGGTAGGAGACAGTTGCACCGATGCTTGTACTGTGATAAGCAGGAGAGCAGACATTTGGTAGAAGCAGATATAAGTGGTATAAAAAAGAATTAGAAGACTCTGTAGGGACCCTGTTGATAGGAAGGATAGTGGCTAAATTAACTTAAACCTTGAAGCTAACCAGGAAAAAAGAACCTAACTTCCTTTAATTCTAGGCTTCAGCGTGAAGAGGAAGAAGCCTTTGCCAGCAGTCATAGCACACAAGGGGCACAGTCTCTCACCTTTTCCAAGTTTGAGGAAAAGAAAACCAATGAAAAGACACGTAAGGTGACTACAGTGAAGAAGTTCTTTAGTGCTTCTTCCAGGACAGGAGCCAAGAAGGGTAATCACCTTTATCTTTTTTTCTTCGTAACCATCCTGTACAATGTATTCCTTGTTATGGATTATTAGTGTCAAAACAAAAAATAACGTCAACCTAAATCATGTGCTCAAAAGGCCAGTGTGGTATTTATACTTGAACATCAGGGAAAAGAATGATGGTTCGACTTTTCCAAGACTGTTGTGATAGCAGTGGTTGGGTTGAAGGACTTTGTCTCTGTTGACAGTTTCTGACGGGGATCAGTGATCAGCTGTAGGTACTTTGATGCAGTAGTTTAGGAACTGCAGGGGAGCACTACAAATGAAAATAGGATTGGAAGGATTGGAGTGCTACAAATGAAAATAGGATCCTAAGATGCACTGATGTCTATATGTGCAAATGCTGTGATAAAGCAGCAAATGACAACTCATGCTGTGATGAAGCAGCAAATGACACCTCATAATTCTAAAAACTTCAAATGATTTTGTCAAGAAAATAGGAGTATGTCAGCAATGTCTTTTAAAGAAAAAAAAAATTATTGTAACAAACCATGTGTAATACAGCATCTTTAAAAACACAAAAGCAGCATCTGGAGGAGTTTCATGTTTGTTCAGATATAGAGCCTGCTTGAAAAGGAGGAGGAAAAAATGGCATTGGTGCCTTGCACGGCAATAGCTTGCATGTTTTGTGCGCTTTGGCTTGGGCGCTGAATTGTTATGTGAAAGCTTGACTCTGAAGGAGGAACTCCAGAAAGCTTAGCTTCAATCACCCGTGTGTTTTCTTGCTACAGAAAGGTGACATTGCTGGGCCTTGGCTTTGGTGACACTGCATATTTCCTTGAAAAGAAACAAAATATACTTTGCTTTCACTTTGGAGTGTGTGCTTCTCAGTGCATGAATGCCAGCTGGCTAAACAAAAAAGCATTAAGTCACTGAATGTCTTAATTCCTTGCCCTTGATCTAGAACAGCAGCACTCATTCTTTGTTTTCCATGTGTGGTTTTTTGTTTGTTTTGTTTTAATTTTTTTGTACCCTTCGCCTTGTCACTTGACACTCTTGCTCTTGGTGTCTTGCTTGCTTTTGCATTTATTCCAGTGGCTCAAGAGAAAAACCTTAAGCAAGGACAGCTTGGGAGGGAGCGCAATGCTGATAACATTCTCAGGGACTTGAAGGAGATATTTACTCCCTCCTGGGAGCTGGCTTCCCCTACTGAAGGTAATGCAGCACAGTGCGAGCAAGCTGTCTGCCTTTTTAGTAAGCTTGTTTAGCTGGGCTTTTTAAAATCTAAACTAGGGTTGTGCCAACTGGAACTTATCCCACTGAATACTAGAGTGACCAGAAAAACAAATCGGTGTGTGAATTCGAAACCAATATGTATTGGAACTTGTGGTAGAGGTGATATCTTTTATTAGACCAACTAGATTTTTGCAAAAAAAGTCTTTAATTGCAAGCTTTCAGGCACAAGCACCTTTCTTCAGGCCAATATGTTACATTTAGAGAGAGAAATAAACCTTAAGTTCTTTTGACTTCCATCTTCACACACTCCTTCAGGAATAGAATGATAAAAGCCACCCCCCCTCCCCCCCCCCCCTCCGGGTTTTTTTTTTTTTTTTTTTTTTTTTATCTTTTCATTTTTTTTGTCTTGGAAAAAATGGTTCCAGCTCTGCCTTGATTCAGAGCAGAATCTTTGAAATTTAACACTGTGTTAGAAATGTAGCTTCAGTTTGTATATATATATTTTTCTAATAACTATAACTAGAACATATCTTCAAATCTTTTGTTCTTCCTGGTCTATGTAACTCTCTGCCTTGAAGACAGAATGTATATCTTGCCATATCTACTCTGAAGGACAGCAAGAAAAAAAAAGATAATTTTTAATCTCTCTTGTTCTAAAGCTTTGCTGTACCATGGTATTTGGCAATCTGATATGTTCTGGTCTCTAAAGAAATTCTTAAGACGTAGTGTCTTTATTTTGCAGCTTATCCATCACAAACATGTTTTTGCATAATATAAAAAAATACTTTTTATATTTTTACCTCTGACTTTAGTCCAAGTAATGGCACAACCATAGTGTGAAGTAGCTGATATGCTGATGTTCTGCTGTGGCACCTATTACCCCGAGTAGAAATGATTAGAAAAGGAGATTTAATTACAAATGATGATTATGCTTCTTGAAAACTGTCCATTCTTTCCTCAACTCTTGGCCACCTTCTGTATTGTGCTGGCATATCTTTTTGACTAGGCTCTTCCTAACCTGTGCAAGTGGGCTTTTCCTTTTCTGTAACTAACTTTTCTAAGTAGGTAGGTATGCTTTGTTGCAACTCAGTAAGTATTAGCCAAGTTTACTAAAGTTTGCTATTGATGCTGTTTTCTAAAATATGCTATGCAATGAACAATCTGCAGTAAGCTGTCTGAAAGATCTTGGTACTGAGAGTAGCAAAGTTCCTTAAGTGATAATGTTTTATTATGTTTTCTCATGGTGTATTGCTACTTTAAGAATGAGTAACCTTTTTGTGAAGAATGAGAGCTTTCATTGGCTTGCTCTCACTCTCTCTCTCTCTCTCTTTTTTTTTTTAACCCCACATTGTGCCTTTATACAGAGTTAGGCCATTGGCATTTGAGTCAAGTTTTTAATAGTTACAAATGGATTCAAAAGGGGGAGTGTTTCTTAAAAGCAGCAGGATGAGGCATTTTTATGGATATTCAGCAAAATTTTATAAGAATTGATGGATGATAGACTTAGGATTAATATGTTTTGAATATTGAAGAAAACCAGTGGCTAACATTTTATGCTAACAATATTAAAATAATAAATGTGTATAATGTACAGCAAATACACTTTCAAAATTAATGAGCATCCTGTTGAAGATGCATGTTCTATACCAACTATTTGTGTACTGTTAAACGTATTTATCTGCTAGACCATAGAACAGTAGGCTTGATCATTATATAGACATTGATCTTCTGCTTTGAACTTTCTAGTATGAAGGTTTTAAAAGTGTTTAAAAAAATCTTGCATAGGTGAAAATGAATGGTTTTACCTTTTTGATATTGATCACAACAAACCATTTAAATACTTGATTCATATGGACAGTAGAGAGTAAAAGTTGACATTACTGCATGAATACTAATGGTGCCTAACTAAATTTCCATCTATAGAAGATTGTATTGCTAGGAGTAGACCTGAAGAATTTCAGTTTGGCTAATTCATGCCTGGTGTTCAACCCTGTTAAATTTCCTGAAGCTGCACAGTATAAATGAATTTCTTGTAATATCTTAAACGTCTAAGATAGTTGCATTGAATAGTAAATCAAACTATATAAATACATCTATTTCTTTGAAAGATTCTTCTCTTTGATTTTGAAGTCCTGCATGTATGGCTATTGAAATAATGTGTTCTTTGTTCTGCATGTTTACAAATGTGCTTGTTTGGGTTGTAGATATGCTTCTATCATGCTGATTAAGAATGTTTTCATGTTTTTCTGTCTCTTCGCTTCTTGCTTTTCATCATGTTCATTTGAATCATCTTACATTCAATCCTTCATTTTCAACAGTGTTGGCTGGCAAACTGAGAGGTGGGTGTGAACTTGGGTGGGAAAGATCATATCAAGTTTGTATATGTATCTTGTATAAAGTACATATTTTCCAGAAGACAAAACATGCTTATGTTAATATATACATATATAGCTTTGTGAACTTGTGCTGTGTTTAAACCAAAAAAAATTACTGAATGTTCCTACCTCCTGTTGGGCTGCAAACATGTTTCTGAACACAGATAAGGTGTTTTTACTCTGATTGGAACCCAAGGCCAAATTCTCATCTACACTTCGGTTCTTTATACTGCTCTGGCAAAAAGAGGCCTTTAAGTGAACATATAAATACAACTTACATGCACTTTAAGGCTCCTTATAGCATTTTGAGAGTGCAGATGTGCTGCTCATGTAAATGCAAATCTGGCTGTGCATATTTGTCATTTCCCAGTTGAATAGTCAGTTTTTATGGTTGCGCTTAATGATGTTCAGCATTTCACTGTTAATCCCATTCAAAAAAGTGGAATAGTTATCTTTATAAACTGTAATAGAAATTCAAATTGAGCTTCTGTCTTGCTGTAATTGTTGTGATATGATGCTCTGACCAGCCAATTTAACCTGTTGTTTTTAAATTTTCCCAGCAGAGATTCAGGAAGCTAAGGCTCCTAGCCCTTCTATACACAGGCAAGCCAGCATTGAGACAGATCGAGTGTCCAAAGAGTTCATAGAGTTTCTCAAGACCTATCATAAACCTGGTCAAGATATTTACAAGCAGTGCAAAATGTTTCTGGAAGCAATGCATCACAAAAGGGTAGGTGTGTTGTGTGCGTTGTATAAATGACAGTTAAAACAAGTGACTTGGAACCCAAAAGTGTCCATCAGTGGTGCCAGTCTAATTTCTTCAGTTATGAACATGTATACTTTTAAGACTTGTGTGTAATTACAGGCTGTTGCCAAAACATACTGCATTTTTTTTACACAATTGTTGCTTCTCCATACCTTCTAAAGGTAGAGGCGGAGAAGGATGAAGTTATAATCTTATTCAGCCTTGTTTTTCATTCTCCATGTTGCCTGGGTTATCATAAAAAGAAGTTCTTTATGTTTGTGTAGTCATATATCTTCTGATTGTTCTGAATTAATTGTGCATAAACCACATGGTGTAAAGTAGGTTTCAGAGTACTTATTTAACATAGATGTTCTTTGTCTAAGTGTAAAAAAGCAGTTCTGAAAACTAATATAAAGCTCATGTCTGTGAGAAAAGAATAAAGAGGGGAAATAACTTTGTAAGTTCAGATGTTTCAGGAAGCCATAGTCATTTGACTACAAACAGTCAAAATGTGAATTTTGTCAATTCCAGGAAAAAACTTCCTGTGGATGGATACAGGGTGCCTAACTGTTGTTGATGTAGTGAGGCATACTCAAATCCAGATTGTTATTTGTATTCAGTTTTTTTTACTTTTTGTTTTTTATTTATGGGTAGAATAAGATGGGGAGGGGGGCTGACTGTTTTAATGCTCTACTCCAAAACTGTCCGTTTTCAGGGAAATGTTATGGCAGTAGCGCCATCTACAGCTGAAGTGATAAAACATTCAGTACTTCGTGCTATTTTTGTTTTCTTCTATTTAGCAAAAGGAGTGGGGCTCGATCTTCAGGCTTCATGGGCTAGCCAAGTGGCATAGGGCCTGTCTGGGTCAGATCAGGCCTTGTGCTGCCCGTCTGGGCTCCCTGCTGCCCTGCGCACTCAGCCTAGCACACAAGACCACAGTATCCAGGCCGTGAGTTTCCTTCCAGGTCTGGAAAAACTTGACAGTAGGGGAACAGCAGTAGGCTGCCATCACTTCCCCACCTTCAAATTCTCGGGCCTGCAAGGTGTCTCGTGGGCTGGATGATATCACCCTGTGGGCCAGGGGTGGAACGCTACTGAGCTACAGCAGTGGAAATGGCAAATGATGTTTAAAATCTTCACTATTTCTATTATGCTTTCCTGTCTCTTTCTCACAAGTCAGTTTTAGAAAAATAAGATTTTTATGGTGGTCTTTATTTTGTATGAAAGCTGTAATGATCTTGCTATTTTAAATGCTGCCAGATCATGACACTGATGCCTTAGCTTTCCTGTACTATTTGTAATGCCCCATTTGGGCTCCAAAATTGCAGCTGAGGAAGTCTGTTTCATTGTGACTAGTATGCTTAAATGTTTAGTCACCTCTTCAGGTATGCCTGATTATCTCATTAAAGCAGTTTGCTCTTGGCACGTGCAGAACTTAATTGTGTTCCTAATTCCCGTTGGCTTTTAAATGTGTCCTTCAGCTCTATTAAAGTTAAATGTATTTAAATGCTTTGTTGAACTGTGATCCAGTTTTAAGAATTAATTTTTTTTGTGTTTGGTTTCCTTTAGTATTCCAAAGTTACTGCCACTGCATTTTCTGTTACGTCTCCATTTCAAATTATTAAAAATATTAACATAGTTAAGTGTTGTAGCTCCTCTGGTGGGTTGCTGAGTACTGTTTCTATTTTAGAAATGAGAAAATTAAAGTGCAGCAAGATCAAGTGACTTTCTTTAGGTCATACAACCCACACTCTGAGCACAAGTTCCATCTTTTCACTCGTTAATTTTTTTTCATAGTTTTCTGCAGTATAAATACAAACTTGTCTTCTAATTGAAATGCCGAGACAATGTTTATCTTGCTTTCTTTGTTCAAATTAGTCTTCGATATTAGAGACAAAGTGGCATACGCAATGGTGTTGCTTATAATGAATTTGTGTTCTATAGTTCTGTTGCTGGTGTTAGATCTTTTCTGTGAAAGGATAAGCAGGTGACTTACATTCCCTTTACAACTGGTGTGATACTGTTGCCTTTCACTTATGGTCAGTCTTCTTTTGTAGGAATTAAGTATTGAGGAACAATCTGAATGTGCCCAAGACTTCTATCAAAATGTAGCAGAGAAATTACAGACCCGTTGGAAAGGTAGCAAACATTTCTTTTTCTTGTGTTGTTGCTGAGACAGTATAATTTTGGAGGGAGGGCTACTTGCATCATCCCTCAAACCAAACATCTGAGCCCTCGTGAGACTTAATTTTTAATAGTCAGTGCTATATTTAGAGCTCCTCCCAGCAATAGTACTGCACTTCAGTTTCTGTCAGCTCCTGCAATTCTAAAAGCCATAACAATAGAGAAAGCAGTAAAAAAACAAACTATTGTGTTCCACCAGTAGATTATTTATGTTGCTGACTGCTTTTTATGCATTATGTGTGGAAGTGGCACACCTTAACTATGATACCACAGAAGGACAGGGAAAGTAAATGGTCAGAGTTATAAGCAGAGCAGAGACCTACATGGGCCTGCAAAGGCAACTCTCCTAGAACTAACAGTTTTATACCTTAACCTATAGTGAGTTTATCATGTACATCTAATTTATTTCTGTAGCATTCTCAATGCTTGAAATAGGATGCTCTGAGAATATAGTTCAACACCCACCATCATGTAATTACTCTTAAAGGTGAGCCTTCTCTGACTCCAAATAGTTGCACAGAGGTGGAAGTGTGTAGAAAGTTCAAAATGCCTGTAGCTCCGTCCATATTACAAAAATACCTCTGAGTTTAACCAAAGTTAAAATTCATAAGGAAGAATGTACATCTCGTCCCAGTACCATTGAGCTAACTGTAGGAGGCATACCTTCATTCCTAGCCTTGTTACAAGTCCACATGCTTTGCCTCCCCAAAGGCAGGCAGTACACAGTTGACAGCAAAGTACATTAAATATCTTAACGAGAAAAACTAACAAGGGGGCACATCATCCCTTCAGGATGATGAAACCTACATGAGGTTTCTTAACCAAAATACTCAGCCTCTCTTTAAAGGGACAATCCTGTTTACTCACCAGTTTCACACTTTGCTGTACACCTGAACATGTCCTTATCTTGCAACATCTACACTCTCCTTTCTTTTACTAAGCAAAATTAAAGCATTAACTTCTGAGCATCAATTTCTACTGAACTTAAGAATATTTGCCTAGCTTTGCTGCTGCTGTGGTCAGATGCAGGGAATTTCTTGAGTTTAGTCTGATTTGGTGATTGTGGCTGACTAGCATGAAGTCTTCAAGCAATCCTGTAGTTCCTTTAACAGTTAACCATTTAAATTACCATGTTCTGGTGGGTGGGTTTGTTACTTTTCAGTGTCCCCTGAAAGAGTTGAAAAAGCAATGGATCAGATTGAAAAATACATCATGACTCGACTGTATAAATATGTGTTCTGCCCTGAAACAACAGATGATGAGAAGAAGGATCTTGTTGTGCAAAAGAGAATCAGGTAAGTGTTTCTGTTCTGAAATAATCTAGAAATCTGAAGTCATGAAATGAATCAGGGCTGTCTATAATAAAAGCAGCATTCTGTATGCAAGAGCGTCAAGCCTATTAACCAAAGGGACTGTGATGGATTGCTTCCATTATCAAAAAGACTTTAAAAGGTATTAACTCCACTGGGTAAAATACTAGTGCAACCTCATACTTGTTGCCAAGAAAACTATATCTATTATCATTACTATGCAACAACATTGTTTTCCTGGTGGGACCAAATATATTTGATAACAGGATTATTGCCTCTTAACAGAACACACCTCACATGTTATCGTAACTAAAGTTGTTAGCAGTATCTGTTGCAACTGGTCCCAAGTCATCTTAGCAAGTGTGAGTAGTGTCCGTTCTCAGCAAATTTGTTTCTCTGTGTAGGGCTTTACACTGGGTTACTCCTCAGATGTTATGCGTTCCTGTCAACGAGGAAATTCCAGAAGTCTCTGATATGGTTGTGAAAGCAATTACAGGTATTTGACTAGAAATGAGCTATTACAAGTCAATGCTTTGAAGACGCTGAGTACAACTATCTACTTTTTGATAGAGCTTGTTTCCTGCTTTAAACAAGTATCTGCTATCCTGAATATTATACGCTTTATTATTAAGATAAATTAATTTTTTACAGATGAATTAATCTTACTCCTGAAACTTGCATTTGGTTCATTGGTAGTATGAGAAGTGGGTGTGCTGTTAAGCCCATGCTTCCATTAATCAGAAAGAGGTAGTTAGCTGTGTTAGGATGAAGTCATCTCTACTTTGCTTTCTCTCTAAGTGTGAGAGTAGTCCCATCCTTGCTGATTCAGGACCTCGCAGAGTGCCTGTCAGCATGTTTGCCTGATATTTTCACTGTGTACATTGGCAACCAATAAGATCAGGCACATCCTTTGGTTCATATTCTCAAGAGATTCTAGGGAGCACAGCTTCTGTTGTTGAGTTATCTGTTAAAAATGGCTTGCATTAGGGTTGACTTAAACCACAAACAGGCTAATGCTATTTTTGTCCTCCATATTTAGAAACCTTCCTATACCAAAGCCAAAAATGTAGCCACCAGTAGTATAGACCTGCTCTCTGACTCCCTGTGCTACTTGCATTCAAATATCAGTTACAGAGGTCTCTTATCTGCCTTCCTGTGGCCCCTGCCAGAGGTGGGTTCAGTTTTTGAATTTCCAACAGGCTACTTGTATGGCTCTGGGAGTTTGCCATCTGTAAAATAGGAATGTTTTTCCACCTTGCTGTTGTGAGAATAAATTTATAATGTTTTTTGAGGTGCTCTGAAATTAGCAACGTAGCTTTGATGTGGTATCAAGTGTAGTACAAATTGAAAACTAAACTAGGGTAACCAGGGAACTATTGTACATAGATTTGATAAAAAGAGAGTCTGATATGTGGATTAATTAATTCAAGGTTCTTATCTTACAGATATTATTGAAATGGATTCAAAGAGAGTTCCCCGTGATAAATTAGCATGCATCACCAAATGCAGCAAACATATATTTAATGCTATCAAAATTACAAAAAATGAGCCAGCTTCTGCTGATGACTTCTTACCAACGCTTATATACATCGTTCTGAAGGGAAACCCACCCCGTCTGCAGTCAAACATCCAGTATATAACCCGCTTCTGTAATCCAAGCAGGTTAATGACAGGAGAAGATGGCTACTACTTTACCAATCTGGTAAGCACAAGAACAGTAGTGATGCTGTACACTTAAAAGTTATTTTCTGTTTGACTAAGGTGGTCCCAGGAGGGGTGAAGATTTTTTTAATATTGCAGGAAGGAAAAAAGTCTAGTCATTCTTCTTATGAAGTGCTGCATTACTGTTGTCAAGCTGTAATGCCTCCTTTCGTATCTTCTCTGCTTTTCTTTTCCCTTTCAAAGTTGGGTGAACCAAACAGTGCTCTGGCTTCCTTCTAGTTCTAAAACCTGTTCAGGGCTTTGATTCTGACCTATCCTCTGCCCATTTGCATTCTTAAGTTTTTTATTTTGTAAGAAAGTAAAAAAAAAAAAAAAGGCTTGTTTTGATTTACATGAACCTCTTCAAAAAATTGAGAAAAGAGAAAGTGTAACAATATTGAGAGGCTGTCCTGAGTGCCAAACTACTCTTGAACTACTGAGGCTTGATTATGCAACCATTATACATGCAGAGTTTCCATTCAAGTTTGTGAGTGCTTATCATGACATATCTGCAGGATCAAGCCTTTGTGCTTGAAGGGGACGATATTCTCCAGGTCTGAGGAAGTGGGATTCCTTGGGCTGAACAAAACTAGGAGTTTGGCTGGAATTTGTTCAGCTATAAAGGAAAACATTATTTTTATTAAACCATACTTAATGCTTAGTTTGAATCATACATGTTCTTTTCAAGAGTGGGTCATTATTTTTACTTGAGATGCATCTCTCCATACTTACTTTCTCCGAAATGGATTAAATAGTGCAGCGTGAACTTATGTCATAGTGTGATGAACTATCCTGCAATTGATCCATGCATCCTTTTGTTCTGCTATCCTAAGCTTTAAACTACTGTTCAGCTTCAAAATGCAGTGACCCAGTAGTAGCACTAAAACTTCTTCATTCAGTCATATATGCATAGTTGGCCTCTCCAGCTGACATCTGATGACCTGATTGGATCTTGTATTGCTGTCATTTGCTCTTTCTATTTCTTAAATTAAGTTACTTTCATAATTGTGTTTCCCCTCACTGCTGTTTGCTGCCTGTTTGGTTTTTTTTGAGCAGGGAGGGGGTGGAAGGAAGAGGTTTCTTTGCTTCTGGGTGGGGGTTTTTTGTTGGGGTGTTTTGTTTTGTTTTGTTTTTTTAGCAGGGCACACAGAGGGGCTTCTGAGGAGAGTGATGCGTTAATGTGTGGTGAGCTACTGAACCATGAAGCTTGCAATCCGGTTGTTTAAATAACACCCAAAGAAAAAGACCGGCATGCCATAGGTTACATCTTGCAAAATACAGCCTGCACTAACACTTACTGTCTTCTATTTCTAGTGCTGTGCAGTGGCCTTCATTGAAAAGCTAGATGCTCAGTCTTTGAATTTGAGCCAGGAGGATTTTGATCGCTACATGTCTGGCCAGACATCCCCAAAGAAGCAAGAATCTGAAAACTGGTCACCCGATGTATGCCTTGGTGTTAAGCAAATGTATAAGAACTTAGATCTCCTATCTCAGTTGAATGAGAGACAGGAAAGAATTGTCAGTGAAGCCAAGAAACTTGAGAGAGACCTCATTGATTGGACTGATGGGATTACCAAGGAAGTTCAAGATATTGTTGAGAAATATCCATTGGAGATTAAACCAAAAAATCAAGCCTTAGCAGCTATTGACTCTGAAAACGTAGAGAATGACAAGCTGCCCCCGCCACTGCAGCCTCAGGTTTATGCTGGATAATAAATGATCAGTATTCACTTCAAAAGGAATCCTTTCCGTCCCCTGTTACTACAGCTGCTTGAAAAGGGGAATAAATTCAAGGCAAAATATCAAATAAGTTTAAATCAGTACATTTTTAAAGGTACAGGCTTTTTGTTTTGTGTGTAATAAACTGTATTTATTTTAGTCAGAGTAGGTTTCTATTAGGCTTTTGTGGTTTTTCAAATGAATTTAAATTTTCTACACAAGCCAGTGTAATTTTTAAGCAACACTAGTCCGTTGACAACTTTTTTTCCTGAAAGCTTCCTTCTCAGCATGCACTTATGCATTTTAAATTTCAGTTAAACTGATTATTTAAAAAAAAAAAAAAAAAAAAAAAGCAGAAATGGAAAGGTACCAATGTTAGTATGAGAATTAATGCTGTAGTTGTAAAGATGAAAGATATATTGTAAAATATGTAGAATTGTAAATAGGTTTAAAAAGTTTAATGTTGCAACTTTGCATGGTATCTTGTGTAATTAATGCAAAACAATATATGAACTTGTCTGTTTTTAGCACCTTCTTAGTTAAATAATTTCACAGTAAGCAGGCAAGTAACTGTTAATACATTTCAGTAGGCTTGATGGTAAAGAGTAGCTGGAGGGAAAATCTTTCTGCAATTGAGATTTGAAAGCTTAACAGTGTCAGAAGTCATACAAACTTGACAGTATCGTAGTATTCTTAATCTTCACAATCATTCTTTATAAAAACCCCATGGTATCTAAATATTTTTAAGCATTTAGCCCTGTTTTGTCCAGTAGATGCAGGCATTGCATTTTTCAAAAGGTTTTGAGGCAAGTTTTAAAAGGGGAGGAAAATAATAAAAAAATTGTACAGACTTAAAACACCGATAGAGGAAAATGGGTCAGGAGTTGGGTCAGTGGTAAGACTTCTTTTCCTAGTAGTGTGCCTATACCTTCTTGCCATCTTTCGCTCTTGAGTCATGCTTTGCCTGCCTCTGGACAATCCAGGTATGCATCATATGTTCATATTTTACAGGCTGCTTTACTGAGAGCTTCAGCCTTTAACAGCGAGAAAGAGCACATTAATTTTTTACAAAATTGCACTATTCTGGGCTTCAGTGAGAGTTTTTTTGAGTGATGAAAGTGAACAAGCTAAGCCTCTGAGCATCAAGTTGGTTAATACAATTAATTACTTCACAAAAGCTTTACATCATTGTGTACCCTTCCATGTGAAGAATAATCTAATGGTTTACTCTTCTGAAAATGTAACCTTACAGTATAATTTTTTATTCCAATGAAACATTTTATATAACTTCTAGTAAATCTAGTCTTCTGTGTCTCGTTTGCCTACCTGTGATATGTAATATTTTCCGAAGATACTTTCCTTTGCTTGGGCTATTGTTAGCCAACATTAAATTTTACCATCAAGGGGAAGAGTTACCTACCTCTTCACGGTATTCCACTGCTTTAAAAATGCAGACACTTCAAAATTTGCACTGCAATAATTTCAGACCAAAACTGTGATTTGTCCTATTTTTAACTGTCAAATTGATGTATTTAACCTTTTGAACTATGCATTCCTAGTGTTTCAGAGGTAATTAGGAACTCACAATTCCCTGCAGAGATGAAGCAGTGATTTAATCAGCTGATCACAGGAAATTACTTCAAGAATAGTTAGTGTATCTTGATGGCTCTACTCTTAGACTGTTTAAGACTTGATCAGTGCTTGCAGTACTCAATGCTGCCAAGTCTCTTTTCTTTACGTACACTAGGTGCTAATTCTAATATCCAGGTACCATTGTTTCTTTCATTAAAAAAAACCCAAACAACAAACTTTTAGCGACTGTATAAATTGCTGTGTTAAATAAAACCATGTACATAATGCCCTTGTTAATGACTTCTTCAAAAATTCCTCTTGGCTTTTACTGTAATGTCAATTTAGGGTTTAATATACATTTTATTTCTATTTTTCTTCATAGCTGTAGAAGGGGAGAAATCTTGGCCTTTCAAGTACTGTATATGTTGTCAGAAGATTGTCTAATTGAAAGTCTGAAGGCCTTAACCAGTTTCACTATTTGAACTATTTTTTGCTCTTACAAGGAGACCCATGTGTGCAGTACTCAAAAATAGCAAATAGCTATTCTTCAGTCTGTTTATAGCTAAGTTATTTTATCGTTTGCTTGCTTTCTTGTTATCAAATCACCAACGTACCTGCAGAGACATTAATCCTCAGATCTTCCGTGAGTTAGATAATTAGCACCATTCCCACTTTACAAACCGGGAAACAGGTGGAAAGGTTATGACTTGCCCACAGCAGTACCTGAGAGTAGTGTTGGAACTGTTGGTACAATTCCAGTCTCTTATGGGAATTTGGGGTCTGGTCCAGTGCTTGGGAAAGGGGGCTGCCTAATAACGGGTAAACAAACTTTAAAAGCAAATGTCTTGGGATACTTAGTTTCCTTTCTCACAGACATACAGTAAAATGTTTGTCTAATGTAAATGTAAGCTAGTTAAGTTGGCAAATAAAGTGCCAGTAAGTGCATTTTGCGGTGTTCCAGATAAATAATAACAGTAATTCCTGTCCCAGTGATAGTAGTGAGACAGACATGATACAGTGGAAATCCAGAAGAGAAAGTAACTGGGGGGATATATTAGTATTGGCCCAGTTTGGGTATTGCAGGAATTATTTTACTGGTGGAATAACAAGTCCCCACAGTTTGAGTAATAAACGGGAGCAAGTACTTGATAATGAAAATATTTTATTCTCAGATCAGCTCAAAATAATTTTCTGAAATGCAGGAAAAACAGGGTCCTCCTCTTCCCCCTGTTGCAATAATAACATGTAGTTAGAGGTTTTTCTCTGACCATTTTAACATCAGAAAATCTCTGTTAATCAGAAAAGTCATTTTAACACCGGGGAAACTATTTCACAATAAGAACTGGTCAAGCTATGGAAAAAACACTGGTTTCATCCAATCACTGCGTTAACGATAACTGAATCTTGCTGTTTAAATGTGTTGGTCAGTGATTCTGCCCAACTATTGTCGATGTTCACAAATAATCCTCTAGCATATGTTCTTACCTCATGGCTGTACAGCTCGGACGAAGGTTAGTGGTACACCTGAAAGGGGCCTTAGATTCTAGTATGCAAAGGTGGTGCTAGTCATTAGAGGAAATGGAAATGGGGATCTCTTCCTTCAATAGATGGAGCTGAGTCATGACCCTTCCATAATAAATTAGCCATCTAGAAGGAAAACGTTCTAATACCCTTATGACATGCATTTCTTTTGGCCTCTTTTTACTTTTGGCACCCTCTGCTTGTCCCATTCGCTGTTTCTGGCCTTCTGGTATAGGAACCTGTAGGACTTCTTTGTTGGAAAATCAGCTTTATTCCTTAATTGGCTGGAAAAAGCAAGGCATATATGCCCTCTGTATTGTGACAACATATTGGCCTGATTTCTGACCACCTCGGCAAGGATAAAAATCTCAACTGAATCATTGGCGTGTACTAGCACCAACTGTGTTTAGGGATGTTAGATGACACGGCCATTCTGTGACCTCATAGTACAATACTGAACTGCTGTGGAGAGTTTTCAGGTGGGTTTGAAGGAACGGTTTTCGCACTCTTGGGCACATTAATTTGCGGACACGGGTGTGAGCAGCACGGAGAGCCCCATTGTAATAGAGGTTTGTCATCTGCTTCTGTTTTTGAGCAGTGCTAACCCTGCTCAGAACAAGGTCTGTTTGATAGAATGATTAAAACAAGAGTCTGTCTAAAGCAGTGGTTTTCAGCCTGTGGTCCGCAGACCTGCGGGGGCTCTGCAGACTGCGTCTAAGGCATCTGCCAAAGATGACTGATCAATTAAAAGTATGTGAATACCCACACTTAGGATTCAGAGTGGTCTGCATCTCCATTTTAAATTTTTTTATGGGTCGGCAATTGAAAAATGGTTGAAAAGCTCTGGTCTAGGCTGAGATCCTCAATGTTGCTGATAAAGGAGAAGCTTGAACTGCTCTTTGAGACAGAAGTAGTTATTCAAGCGTCAGCTACAACTAGGTGGGGGTGAAGATGTAAGGCATGACCTGTCCAGGCATAAATTCCTAGCCTGTGTAGCTGGTACTTGGATACTACGGGAATGAGGGTTTTCATAGGGAGCTGCTTCCTGAGAAGCAAAGGAGGCTGGCCTGGGGGGTGGGGTACCGACGTGCCCATTCTCTTCGCTCACGCTTGGTGGCTGGCCATAGGGACTTCATTTCTGAAGTGCTATGGTGGAGAGAATTAACTTTGAAAGAAAGTGGTACAATAAAGCCCAAAACTTCCTGGAGGTCAGCACAGAAATTAGGTTGTTGTCTAGCCTGATTTGAGCTTTGTTCTCGGGTTGGCTAGCTCCAAGCGCGAAACCTGCCAAACAAATTAATCCTCTGACAGCGTAATGATTTGAAGGCAGGAAGCAACAATTTGTGAATTAACCGAATTGGCCAACACACCCTGCAGGTGACTGGAAAGTTTGCTAGGGGCCGTGTTTCTGCTTTGGCTGATGCGGGTGGGATAACAACTTGAGTGTTGCCGAAGTTTTTCCAAGAGGACGACTTTGTTCGCTTTGTCTCTTGCACGCAGCAACTCGCCTGAGGTTTCTGAAACCAAGCCTCGTGCGATTGATTTTACCTAGAGTGTCATTCCCCTTCCAGCAATAAATGAGCCAAGTCCGGGTTTGGCACAAGGACTCTGCTTACTTTGGAAAGCTGTGCTCTCCTACGCCAGAGCCGGATTTAATCCAAAACCTAATGGAACACAAGGGCTTTATTGTGAAACAAACCCATCCCGCGTTAGGCCAGCCTCTCCTCGCTTGGGCAGTTGCAGGGTTGGTCTTTAGGTATGGCAGGAGGGGGGCTGTGCATTATCTTTAGCATGAGTGATGGTGCAGGAAGGAGGCAGGGGTTTCTTAGGGCCATCTCTTTCCTTGGCCCAACGGTGGTGCTGGCACGAAGCTGGTCAAGAACTTCTGTGTCAGGTGTGAATAGGGTGGCCGTCATTCCGGTTTTCTGCTACTCTGTCCTCAATTGATATGAAACCCGGTGCCTTTACGTCCTGTCTTCAGGAGGAAATGGAGGACAGAAAGGTGTTGGGTTTCATATCCCAAGTCCCAGTCTAGTATCTTTTCCTCTTCAAGAGACAAATAGAGGACATAAAGGCATCCAGTTTCGTATCAATCGAGGACAGCTGCACTGTCCTCTATGATGTCCACCCTAGGTGGGAGACGACCCCTTTTCCCCACTCCCAGCTGCGCTGCCTGACCCCCAGGTGATGCCCAGAGCAGGCAAGGCCCCACCTTGGGGCACCTGCACCGGGTTGCTGAGTCCCTGCAAGTCATTAAGAGACTTCATGGTGATGCCCTACAGTTGTCTTGCGGCTCTCTTTAATACTCTTTTCAACACACAAAATGCAACCCCCGCCAAAAAAAAAATTAGTTGCAACGTTTCGGGGGCCTCCCAGCCCGCTGCGCTGCGGCCCCGCCCCCCAAGCCCCGTGGGACGGCCCTGCTGCAGCGCTCGGCGGCCCCGCCCCC
>NW_005842493.1:1046958-1061830 GCF_000455745.1 Alligator sinensis | reverse complement strand
GAGCAGCAGCCAGCACCCCGCCCCCCCCCCCCCCCCCGGGCCTGCGTGCAATGGGCGGGTGGCATCGCTCCCAACGGAGCTTTTCTGGTTAAAAAGGCATCGGGGCTCGTGCTTGCCGGCACTCAGGAGGGCTGGGGAGTGAAGTTACCTACCCGCCTGGTCCTTGCGAGAGCCGGCGGGTTGTGTGTTGCAAAGGGTGGGCCTCGAGTGGCGAGCGGGACGTCGGGGTCCGGAGAGCTCGTGCCGCCGTGGGCTCCCACACACCTGCCTGGCTAGCCGTCGCTCGGCGGTGTGCGGGGCTTGAGGTCGGACCGCTTGAAACGGCAACGGTTGCCTCCGTCTTCGGCCGAGCCCCACGGGACGCCGTGCTTTTGCGTCGTCGTGACTTCGGGATGGTTTGTTAGGAGAGTCGCAATTCGGGTGTCGCGCAGCGTTATTTTCAGGGGTGTCCCGGGGGGTGCTTGGTCGAGACGAGAAGACGCGCAAAAAAACCGAGAACTCTTGGTTCCCAAATGAGACCGACTGGGAAATTGCAAGGGAATTGTCCTTTTCTGCAAGCTGTGGGGACGCTCTCATGGACCCAAACGGAGACCAACAACCTTGCATCTTCGGCTCCCTTGGTGCAAAAATGACGTTTATTTCCTACGTACGGGGACTTTTCCCCATCCTGTACCATCTCTCCTTTTCCCAGAGCCTGGCGAAGGGACTTCGATCCCGACAGCTTGCAGAAAAGCACAGTTTTCTTGCGATTTTCCCAGCCGGTCTAATAAAAGGTATTGTTTTGGAACCAAGATTGAGGTTTTTTGTACGTCTTGTAGGCTGTCATCCTTAACTCTGAGTTTCAGTTGCTGAGCCGCTCATCTCGGTCCGTTTTGGGGTTGTGGGCTGCACCGTCCAGCCTGTTTCGGTGCTGTTTCCGTCATGTCTGGTAAAGCTGCCGTTTCTTCGATCTGCCAGTCGATCTGTTGTGATTCGAGTTGTGCTCGGGTCTCTCGGTCTCGCAGAAGTTCCCATTAGAAAACTAAAAGCCTACAGGAGAGGAGCCTTCTGCTAACGTTTGTTTCTGCTGATTTGAGGCCACGTACTTTTTAATGTGTAGCCTTTAATGAAATCAGTATTTGCAACCTGAACCTTCTTAAACTAGTCATTTTAAAAGGCTTTTGGTTACTGAGCTGTTTGAAATGCTTTTTTTTTTCCATCTTCTTTTTTTCAATGCTTTTTAGGAAGCTTTCCCAAAAATTTAAGGCATGTGGAATTTGCACAGTTCTCAGCATATGGTCCGAAAAATGTCTGTTTCTTGGTAGGAAATGCACAGGTTGTATAACACTGGCTCCATTTTTTTTAAACTCATTTATTCTTTGGCTTCTCATTTCTGTACTGTCCTGATGAACAATCAGGCAAAACATTTTTTTTTTTTAAAACACCATAAAATTATCCTGCTCCAGTATCATGACATTTCCTGCTTAAGAGAATTGGTATTTAACCAAGCAACTTTAACACGGGGTTGTTGTAAGCAACAGCATTAGAGGCATAGAAGTCAGTCCTTCTTGCAGACTTGCCTTTTTTTTTTCTTTGGTTAGTCATAGTGCAGAAACTGCAACAACTTAAAACTGTGCTGGGAGAAGATTTCCAGTTTTTCAAGCATGTGTGTATCTGCCCATCTGTCTATCGATTGATAGATTTGTACAGCTGGGTGTTTTTAAACCATATTTATTCCCTGTTAAACTCAGAAGCTTGTGTCCACTGAGTTACTCTGGGAAGGTTTCCTCAGGCACTTTCATTTCCCTTGGTTCATAACTTCCCCTCCCCACCCCCTTTTCGTAAATCTTCAAATGCACTGATTTCTTTCAAGTCATTTTAATAGCAAGAACTTCTTTGCACTTATCAAAGTTTTTGCACAAATGTTACTTCAGTCTCTAATTTTAGGAAGATTTTTTTTACATCATATGATACTCTACTGACTGCAGTTCTCAGGTGATTGTGGATTGTGTTAAGTGCAAGATGTTGGACTCCAGCACATCGTAGCTGGAGAAGGATGCTATATGTTTGGAATTTCCTTACGTGTGGTTGTCTTGCTTAGAGGCATACCACTTTCTCCTTTCTGTTTTTAATTCAGTTTGTTTGCTTGATTTTTAATTTCTGTCCTAATTATCTCTGAAAACCATTTGAACTCACTGGTTTTCAGAGAGAGCTGTGTTTTAGTTGTTGCAACATTGAGCTAAGGGTCATGAATGTTAATGCTCTTGTTTTAATCTCTAGTCTGACCCTAAACCTCATTGTAGCCGTGAACAAGTCACTTTACCCCTCTCTGTACTTTTTATAGGTATGAGAATCGAGACGAATGCTGCGTATGTACCTTCCTCTAACTAACCTGCATTAACCTGGTCTCTTATTTCTGTGCCTTTTTTAGTCCATAGAGTTCTGTGTTCATGGGTTTGATAGCAGGTTTGCAACTGTGATTATTCCTAACAAGGTTATATTCAGAACACCCTAAATGGACCTGTACGAAAGCTGGTTGTGAGTTTATTAGCTATGGGCGATCATTTTGGAAATTCATGATCAAAGTACTAATTTTCATTTTAATCAAGAGAGGCTGTGATTCATGAGAGCAAAGAGATATGAAAAGAATCTGGAAGGGCCTTGGATTAAATGTACTTCTGAACATCATCTTTGATTGCTTAGGTGCACTGTAAACTGGTGAATCTATATTTTGCCTTATATTAAGTTGTAGTAATATAAGAATCTTAGTTGGGTATTGGGAATTCAGGTTTTTTGGGGTTTTTTTGTTAAGGAAGGCAGATACATTTTTTTTTTTTTAAAAAGCAATCTTGATTCCTAATCTCACCTTTACTTTGGAGGCACATAGGGCAGGAGTGGGAGGTAAGCTGGGAAATCAGAGTTCTGCACTGAATGTTAAATCCAGAGGTTTGGGGTCAGGCTCTGAGCATGTCTGTAGAAAGCAGCTCTGCTCTCGGCTTCTGATACAAGTTGTAGGCTTTTTATTTTCACCTTTCAGGGGCATTTTGATTCCTCAAGGTTAACCTAAAGCAAATTCTGAAGTTCTTAGTTTTGCATCATGGAGATCAGTGGTAGAAGGATGGAAAAGATTGTAGAAACATGTCCTTTTTCCCAATTCCAGATTTCTTAGTTTGGTAGCAAGTTGTTTTGAAATTCCCATTAGAACAGAAAATGTTGATTTAATAAGCTACTTCTATTGCTGAAAGAAATCCATTTCAAAAGTTCGAAATTCTGACTCCACTAATAAAAAGCCCTTTATTTTATAAAAGGGAAGCCTGTGCATGTCTGGAGACTTGTACTTTTCTTTGGTTTGTGTCTTTATAAGTTAAAGTTTTGGGGACTCTGGGGCCTTCTATCCCATTTCAAATTTTGGGGGAAAAACAAGTTTATTTTGCTCAGCAATCTGCCTCTAGGTAGCAGTTAAAAATATTTTTATTCAGTCTTGATTGTAACCTGGAGGGACTGTTTTATGCTTTAGAAGCTGCTAAATTCTTCGGAAGAATCACAACAGGCAGTGTTGGCTGTTGATCTTTTGCAGGTTTAATTTTTAGCAATTTTGATGTTCTACCCTTGAGTCTTGCCTTGAAGAAAAGAAAATCTCACTTAATTTATTAGACCAGTGGGTTGGGATTTTTGGTTTTTTTTTTTTTTTCAATCTACTAATGTTTCCTGTTCTTGATTGTGAAGGTTTTGAGATCAACACTGTGCTTTTGTGGTGTTGTTACTTACGGCTGGTTTGTTAGGAGAGTCGCAATTCAGTTGTCACACAACATTATTTTCATGCAACTGTGACGGCTTTCCTGAATGCCATTGTATTATTAGCTGTGGGACATATTTGAAATCTGCACTTCCTGGTAAACCTCAACATCACTGTATGGCTATGATAACAGGCTTTTTAGAGGTAGTGAGTAGTTCAGGTGTAAAGTCTTAAAGGGACACTGACAAGCAGGGAGATCAGAAGTGGACTGACCTGGCCACAGCGCTCTCATAGCTATTTTCTCCTTCAAATATTCCAGAATTTCTTAATCTTTCATATCTAGACTGATAGTTCTTATGCACCGCAAAGGAGGAAAATGATGCTTGTAAAGAAGTGGCTTTTCATCTTCTAGCTTTTTAGGAGAAGCTTATAACTGGTGGGACGCATCATTTTAAAATTATAGAACACCTTGACAGGCCTCCATGTTTAAAATTTTATATTTTGCTTTTCTTCCTAGCGATTTGGCATTCTGATCTTGGTACCTACGTCTATGTGATATGCTGGTTTGGGGTTCTGTATGTAGCTGCTTGGATGTTAAGGCCAAGAAGTGGAAATTTATTAACGTTTACATTTATTTATTAGCATTTTGTGTTTTTGGAGGAAACATCAAGTTCCCCTTATTTGCCAGGTCCTCTTGGAAGACTCATTTCAAGTGTTCTACCTTCATAACTGTTTTCATATATTTATTCATGAGGATTGAAAACTGTGCTCCCTTGAGCTTGCTATATTTGGTGTTCTACCGCTGCCAAGAACGCGTTGCAACCAGGGAACAGACGACCGTTTCCTCGTCTTCTTGCCTTCCAAGATAGTTACTGATGCTCTATTTGCTTCAGATTCTGATTTTACCCTTACCAGTGTCTCACTTGTTTTTGGTTGGAGTTTTATAAAACTGTAACATCAGCTCTATATCTCCTGGCCTTGTAATGTCTAGTGCAGGGAGAGCTATGCCTTCCCAGCAGTGTGTGTTTTCCTGTAGTTACTGACACATGCCCTCAACCTTAACTCAGCTATAACATTGCTGTTTTTCTTGGAATTTCTGACAAAAGCGAGGCCCTTTGGATTTTTTTTTATTTTTTATTTTTAGCGTACTCTGTTGGCCTTGAGATTAGCATGGGTTGTAGAATGGGGTAAGTGTTTGCAAGGGGTGGTGTCGAGGGGACAAGCTCAGGGTTGCACACAGCCCCAGTGTTTAAGTCTCTTCTATACTTTGCATAATTAAAGAATGATACGTGATGGTTCATTGCCCTTCCTGTGAGGATGTCAGTGCACTATGCAAATATTTTCAAAATATTCTTATTGTCTGTCCATCAGCGTAACTGTATATAAAATAGGTACAGGGAAGTTAAATGAAGCTCATAAAATCACACAGAGAGCCTGCAGCAGTTATAAAAAGGAACTGGAACTGCTCTCCAAATGGGGGACCGATGGCAGCTTCCAACCAGACCGTACCAGAACCCAGCCAGACTTGCCTGGACTGCTCAAAGATCCTGTCAGCATTGCTGAAATCTCTATAAACGACAGAGGTGGAGCAGGCCATGTCCGTGCCCAGCTCCTGCTGTGCTAATAGTGGCCACAGGTTTTGTGCTACAAAGCAGCAGTCCCACAAAGGTGGTGCCCCCCTCACCTCCAAATATATTACTGCGAGGCTGACTGAAGTGTTTAGATATTCTTTAAAACGGAGTTGTACTTGAGTGCTGTCTTGCAGGCACGTTCCTATTCCAACACTGATCTGTGTAGGAAGGAATCTTGGAGCATTGAGTTCCAGCGATGTTAAAAACCTAAGGTGTATGTGTGTGGCCTGCACCCGCTTCCAGATGCTCAAAGGGCCCTGTTAGCCTTTGCAAATTGCAGGCAGCAACACTTTCTGATTGCATTTAAAGCCGTTCAGTTTTATGTGAATATTAAGCCACAAGTCCTTGAAACCTGGTGCTCCTGTAACATAAAGAATCGATTTAATGCTTTTTTTTTTCTTTGTATTGTAGCTTTCAGCACGTCAGTCTTTGTGGCTGAGTTAAACCCCTTGGGGAACGGGACTTCTAATGAAATTGCTGGCAGTCCCTTAATTTTACTAGGAGCTGCAGTGCTGTCTTTGCTGTTGGGTGACATCCCGCTTTGATTAAATGCTGTAATAAACCTTGCATCTGTGTTAGTTTTTTCGAAAAGGAAATTCAGAAGGGACCACTCGCTGAACCAGCTCGGCTTGTGGGTTTTCTGTTTGATCTGCTTCCATGTTGACATGTGTCTCTGCTGTTCCTAAACTGAATATTCAGGATTTTTAAGCAGGGTGAACACTTCAGAAATTTGCTCAAGTGGCATCGCATCCTGCCAACAGCGAGATAGGAGACAGCTTTAGAAGTAAGGGCCATTGCTGCTTTATTTTGTTACCTGAGGCAATTCTCCTCTTGTGCCTGCCTCTTCCCAAGCTAGCAGCAAAGCTTTTCTTTGTCTGGCTAGAGGTGTGCACTCTGGTGGGATGTGTTTTAATGTCTCTCCACTTAACCTTCTTTTCCCGCTTGCTTTTCTCCAGCCCTTTGCTATCCCACACTCCCATGCTCTTAAGTATTTTTAGAGTTGGATGCTTGTAGTGCTGTCAGCGATTCATGCTGACAGTGCCTGGTGTTCCTAGTCTTTGGAAAGTGCTTGGAAATCACTGGAGCGAGATTGAGCTCTGTGCTGTGAAATAACTCCTTTTTTTTAACAAGGAAGTTGTAGCGGGGGAAGCTGCATGTGTAAGGCTGTGCTGTGCTGTAGCCACAGGAATTCGACCTTCTCCTTACTGAACTAACCTTTCCCTCCCCTAAATCAATGTAATTTTTTCCTTCCTAGAAGAGGGGGACTGAAACTTCCTTGTCAGTAAAATATTAGGAATATGTGGGAGGGAAAAAGAGGGGCTGAAGGCCTCCTGCAGTGTATGGGTCACATGGATTAAGTGCTTATAATGAGAAACCGTAAGGTGTACACGTGCAGAGAGCAGAATCCCTGACTTCATGAGACTGATCAAGGAATTGTTCTCAGTTCAGCCTCTGAGAGCTGGGGATTAACCTTACCAGTGCCATGCTCGTGAGCTGCTTGTCTAGCAACTTTTCTGTGTCTTTCAGAGCTTGCATATACAGCACAACTGTCCTGTCCTTCTGGATGCTGCAGAGATTAAAGACCTTTTCACAGGACTGCAGATCAAGCAAGCCCGTTTCTCTTTATTTGCTTTCCGTTCCCTGCTTGCACAGCTTCTGGAGCGGATGCCTCAGAGCTGCACTTTAACACTTGGCTGTTTGTTTTCTTTGTGGGTGGAGATGAGTGAACTCCAAAAGAACTTTGTTCCCTTCACTGGCATGCTGGAAAGATTAGACCATTCAAAAGAAATGAGGAATCAATAGGATTAAATGGCAGATCCAGTCCAAAAAGTTCTTACTCAATAGCCATGCTCTGTGTAAGTCCCATCTTTATTTACCGACTCGAGTAAGTTTATATTTCTGTTGATCCTGCAGAACCAACAGAAAGGAGCCAGTTGGATTCTCTTCTTGCTCGCTCAGTAATGGGATTGCTAGGGGTTTCATTTACAAAATCTTTGATGTGTGAGCCTGAAATGCTCCATCCCAACTCAGATCCAAGTTTACAGGCCTTATAGTTAGAAAAATCCTATCTATCTTCTTTATGCACTCATCAGATTTGGGGTGCACTTAACCAAGACGCAAGTATTTCATGCCTTCATGAGGCATTTCACCTTGTCACTTTTCAGAGTACAATAGCAGTTTAGAAATGACATTTGTTTGGTGTCACTGCACAGTGCCATCATCGGTTTCACACATGGCACAGACAGGTGTTTAATGACTTTTTTTTAAGATGTTGGCCTCCAGCGTGGAAGTGCAGGGGTTCAACTGGGAATTTGCAGACCCTGCTCTGCAGGCTTCATTAAAATCATATTTCTGTAGTAATTTTACTAATTCAAGTACATGTGAATGGGATCCAAAAGTAGTTGCACAAGTCTTCTCCTAACAGGAGGGGGGAAAGAAAGCAAGTGAAATGAGCTATATGAACAACAGGCTCCCGTTAGCTGGCAACGATAGAAAGCTTGTGTTAGTAGTACTGATTCTGTTGCAAGTGGTGGTGTTGTTCTTTCAGTTCCTTTTTTTTTGCTAGAAGTTGTATCGGTTGGGAGTGTGGCACTTCTTAAAGCTATGCTTTCTCTCTCCTCTTTTTTTTTTTTTTAAGACATATTTTTATGTTTTCCAAGCAGAACAGTCCAACACAGATCATACTTTATGGCTGTTTAACTGGGCCTTATTTCAGTGAGTGTGACTGCATTTTTCTGTTAATTGGGTGACACTAAAAGATGCTTCTTCCCCATGTCACTTGGTTTTACTCTTCTTTACTTTCAGGCGGATCTAATCAGAATAATGTTCTGCATAAACCCTTTGGAGAATCTGAAGGTTTATATCAGTAGTCGACCTCCTCTTGTGGTCTTCATGATCAGCGTAAGCGCCATGGCAATAGCTTTTCTGACACTGGGTTACTTCTTTAAAATCAAAGAGATCAAGTCTCCAGAGATGACAGAGGTATAGTATGAACAGCCTGTGTATGCAACATACACAACTCTTGGGTTTAGTATTGGCATATGCTGCCTTAACAAACCGAATTAACCTGTTTTTCTGAAAGTAAATACCTAGAATATCTCAGTTTACATCACTGTTTTGTTTATCTCCAGCCTGTAAGTGGGTGCTTCCTTTTTATAAAGAATAGTCTTCATTTTTAATTAATTTGATAAGGAGAGGGCAAGATAGATAGTGGCCGTTAGGAGGCTACATTAATTCTAGTAATGGAGTTTATCTTTTTTTATTATGTTCTGACAAACAGTTTGTTCATGGAGCTTCTCTTGTTTTTGGTGCAAGTTAACTTACAAAATTCTTCCACAATTGGGATTATGAACATGAGGGAGGTTTAAATGGCAATTCCTTGTATCCTCTGTGGAACAGAATAGTTATTGGGTAGAATAAGTCAGTGTTGAATATACCAACATTACTTCAGCTACATATGTACAGTAGTTATACTGGGCTTCCTACAGCTTTGAAAATAGAGAGTCAGTCAGTTGGAGTGTGATAGGAATCGGAATTGCTTTTGATTTAACAAATAAAGCTAGGTATGTCTCTTTTCTATAGAGAGTCAGTTAGTTGGAGTGTGATGGGAATCAGAATGAGCTTTTGATTTTAATAAATAATGCTAGGTATGTCTTGTTGAGATTTCAATGAGCGTGTTTCTATTCACTGATGTCGGGTCTGGATTGAATTTGTATTTCAGTGATGTGTAGATTTAAAACTCTTGCTAGTCTCATCTAACCTCGCTAATCTCATATAAATCTTGCTTCTTTAAGGACTGGAATACTTTCCTCCTGAGGTTTAATGATTTGGACTTCTGTATATCAGAAAATGAAACCTTAAAGCATCTCATCAACGACACTACGACTCCAGAAAGTACAGTGACTAGTGGACAAGCCAGATCCTCTACACAGTCACCACAGACTCTTGAGGACTCTGGCCCAATAAACATCTCTGTTACAATCACTCTGACACTGGACCCACTCAAACCATTTGGCGGGTACTCCCGTAATGTCACACATTTAAGTTCCACAATTTTTGGGCACCAAATTGGACTTTCAGGTATGCAAAATGTAAATATTTGAACTGTGTTTATAAAATTAGAAATGCTGGAAAACAGTATAATATTCATCCAAGTGTTTATGAAGAGATAGATCTTTTTCCTAGAATTTATGTGCCTTGCCAATGCTGTCGTCATATAGTAGGAGATCCTACATGGTTGATTTTGATAAATTTGTTTTATTTTCCCCTAGGTTCAGAATGGTAGGGGTCATGTAAGCCTGCTGATTAACAAGATGATGCTTTGCAAAAATATTTACTGGAGAGACTTTTTAAAACAGCAGAATTCTCTGAAAGAAGCTGCTACATGTTCCCTTAGCAGTCCCTACTCTGGTATACACTAAAGCACCGGGGATCGCTCCCCAGTCAGATTTAGTGCCTTCTGTGTTATAGATCCAGCTGTACACAAACTAGAAAGGTTGTGTTTGTGCTTTAAACAAAATATAACATGAACTTCCTAGGGACTGACATTGAGCAATTGAAAAGCAGCAAGTAATGATAATTAAACTTTTTCAGTGAGGCCAATTGGACAGATCCATTTGTAGGGATTTACTAGAAATGGTAAATGTGGTAAAAACCTTATGGTCAGCCCCTGCAGGTATTTAATGGGGTTTTATAATAGTGTTGTGAAATTAAGATGCTTGTATCTAAGAGATCCTGTAGCAAACATGCTGCAGCTGAAAATCTTTATTGCTGGTGGTAAGTATCTCTCTTTAACTCTTTCCAAAACTACATAATACAGTTTTGATTCAGGCCACCTGAATTTAAACTGTGTGTTAGTTACAGATTCATCCCTGTGAACCAAGCTGTATCACCTCTTAGAGACCCCAGTGGTGCTCTCTGGGCTCTGCCAGCTGGCATTGCTGAGCACGTGAAGGCACTTGTCTTTGGATGGTTATGTCTTGTATGGAGTTCTTCAAAGTAAAAATGGAACTCTAGGAAAAGCAGGTGATAAGTCCAGGTTTGGGGATGAAAAAGGCTAACGTTGTGGTATTTGTAGGAAGGAACTTTCCAAAATCAAAGCCTTAAAGATACGACTGTGGTAATACCAGATGCAGGTGTAATTGTGTTGCGTAAGGGTGTGGTTGCTGGGGGGGAGGGTGTTCAGCGGAAATGGGAGCTGTTTTCAATTTACTCCTGCTCCCTCTGAATGATGGCCCCAAAATGCCACCACAGGGCTGGGTTTGGGCCCAGCTGCGTGCCCTCCTCATCCTCGTACTTGCCACTGTTACCATTGTCAGCACAAAAACCACTTTTCTTATTCTAAAAGGCAGAGAATCCCACGAGGAGATAAACATTACATTCACCCTGCCTGCTGCTTGGAATTCAGACGACTGTGTTCTCCATGGGCACTGTGAGCAGGTGGTATTCACAACCTGTATGACTGTCACAGCAGCCAGCAATGTGTTTCCTGTCACAGTGTAAGTGAATCTCTAAACTGTTGTTCTTAGCAGTACATAAGCAGCTTCTGTTTAATGACTTGGATGCTTTTCTTGAGTGTGCCCATGAGTACCAACGTTGACTGTGAATGTAAGGTGATCCATTTTCCTTTGCTAGGATCACAGGAAAACAGGGCTGGCAGGGACCTCAGGAGGTCAACCCACTGCTCAAGGCAGAATTATCCCTGCCTAAGCTGTTCCAGACTAGCGTTTGTTTAACCTGCTCTCAAAAACGTCCCGTGATGGAGATTCTACCCCTCTCTAGGCAATCTGATCCAGTGCTTAAATGCTCCTAGAGATACTAATCCGTTGATTCTCAGCCCGGATGCTGTGCACCCTGAGATCCTCTCAAGGGTACCACACAATGGTACACTGTCAGGTGTGTGCAGACATGATTCACAAGAGGTTTCAAATGGGAATCTATAGCGTCAAAAACATTCTGACCTGTCTTGGTCTTTCTGAGTTCTTTGCAGTAGAAAAACTCTCTTATTTTTCTGCAATCAAAAAAACTAGTGAAAACTGAGAACTGGTGTTTTCTAAGGGGTGTAGAAATACTGCAATAGTTAAGACTTCTTGGAGATGACTCTACCTGGATTCAGTAGGAGCTGATGGTTACAGCACACTGGAGGCTGTAAGATCTTCAGGCCTCAGTGAGAATTGAAATAGATAAAGAGTGGAAAATATAAGATACATTTATTAAAATCTTTTTTTAAGATGGAACAATGAGTACAGCTATGTATCCAGCAGGATAGGTAAGGGTATTAGATCCTTTTATATCTATTAGTGAAAACCACTATAGTAAAAACTAGGTTTTATTACCATCATCTCTAAATTGCTAGTTTGTTCAAAGCCCAGGTTACTAGTGATCAAAATGTGATTATTATCTGGTGACTGGTGGGCATGTGGTCTGTTTTCTCCAGTAGAAGGATGGTCACATGGCAAAAACAAGTATCCTAACAGGTCCACTTTTCTTGATGTGCGATGAGGAGACAAGGCTCGAACGTATGTCGGCGAGTGACTGATTTTCTCACGTAAAGGCACTTTCAGAGGTGGGGTGGAGGCAGTGTGAGGAACCTTACACGGCAGCTGTCTGCACTGTACCCATTCTGCAAGTAACACACACCTTCATTCAATAAACAGTGGTGATAAAATCCATGTGTACAAAAAATAGAAATGAAAAGCAGATTGAGAGTTGGGTTCTTAAAGAGTCGCATCACCCAGGTCCTGGTGGCAACAGGTTTGGTCTTCTGTATGTGTACCAGGGTTCGTCATCTCCCAAAGAAGGTACACCCTGACAGCAGTATTCATACATTACAAGAACTCAAGTAGGGTTTGCCTTCAAGCTGTATCAAAATAAAAAAAGGAAACTGATATGTTTAAAAACTAGTACATAAATCATGGTCGGCTGACGCCTGGAACAGTTCTCAGTGAAAGATGTAGGCTGATACCAGCTCTGAACTTGTCTTTGCTTAAGCAGTTATATTTTGCTGTTACATTATGAATGATTCTGAACAAAGCAACGATTAACACAGCTGAAAGGCAGAATGGGTCTAAGCACATGTTGAAAGTTACCCATACAAGACAGAAAATAGCAATTTGTCTGTTTTTGTTTGTTTTCCAGTCAGCCACCACATTGTGTCCCAGAAACATACAGCAATGCTACACTCTGGTACAAGATTTTTACTACAGCCAGGGACTCGAATACAAAATATGCACAAGATTATAACCCGTTCTGGTGTTACAAAGGAGCCATTGGAAAGGTCTATCATGCTTTAAATCCCAAGCTAACTGTTATAGTTCCAGATGTAAGTTCCACCTGCTTTTCTGCGCTCTCATGAATGCATGTCTGATACCACGTTAATTAGATAAGGTACTCTGTTCCTCAGATCCTAAGCTAGTGAGTGATGTGGCACTGTTTGGCCAGAGCTCTGACAGAGACGTCTACGTTTCATGGCACCCTCTGTGTATCCCATACTTACCTCTCAGCCTCGTTGGCTAAGGCCTGCATTTTCAAATCTGGCTGTTTTTAAAGGTGCTACTAGTGGGAGGGTGTGCATGGCTGTAGGAACAATAAAATTACATCAAAGTAATTGCTAATCTACATCAAATATTTTAACCCTAATTGAAAATTTGGGTCATCTTAAGTGCTGAAACATGGGGCTGCTTCCTACCTTAAACTTTAAGCTGTGCTTTGGCAATGTGAAGGATATCCTACGCATAGAGAAAAGAAGCTAGATTGGAGAGGTGGATTCTCCACTTATCTGCTCGGATGCCACTTGAATGTGAAACACCTTCTCTGTGTACAGAATCAGTAAACTGTTCTGTTTCTCTTTGCAGGATGATCGCTCGCTAATAAACTTGCATCTCATGCATACCAGTTATTTTCTCTTTGTGATGGTGATTACAATGTTCTGCTATGCAGTTATTAAAGGTAGACCAAGCAAACTAAGGCAAAGCAATACAGAATTCTGCCCTGAAAAAGTAAGTCTGGCTATGATGATGCACACAACATTGACTCTTGTCAGGGCAGAAAGAAAACATCCTTTTATATGTACTGACTTGACGTTATCAGCGCATGACTCCAGACATGCTGACTTGATCTTCTTTCAAGGAGATGCTAGCATCTCATAACATGATACAGGCTGTAAAAGCTGCCTGGTTCTTTGCATTCATTTCCAGACCCTGGAGGTCATGGAACTTTCTATCTTAGTCTTTCCAGAGCATAAATGAAATACCCTGATTAACGCGGACTACACAGGGGATTCCTCTGTCCACTACCGCGTTAAACCCTTGAGGAAATCAGTTAACCTCTTTGTGCCCCTATTGCCTTCTCTTCAAGGAGCACTGTAGTGCAATACTTCCACAGGGTGATCATTTGCTTAATGAGTATTTGCCCAGTGCTTGTAGCTCCTTTAAATTTAAGACTTTTATTGTATGTGTGCGCAATATTAGCTGAAGGTTCACTAAATGCAGTACTGATTTGGCTTTTCAAGTATAACTCGTATACACTGTATGTACAAAACTGTGTGGTGTTTTCACTTGAGCTTATAAAAACATTGAATGCACAGCTTGGAATGGTCCTAATACTTTTATCTAAAGAGGATGGGAAATCTTCATTATACGAGAACTAGTTCTTTTGGGTGTAATCAATGTCAAATGAAATTAATGTTACTACTTTGTTACTGGTGTAAGGCTGTTTTAATTATTGTAGAGTAGAGGTGCATTGTGCTGAAAGCGTTAGATACAGTTGCATTTAGCTTTGTAAGGCCCTTGGTAGATGTTACACTTAAGACATGATTAACCAGTCAATCATGTCTTAGTTTGTAACTGAGCCACACACTGATGCAATTAATGGTACAGTTAAACAGAGAATAAGTCACAAAATGTGTAATGCTTTTCTGGCTGGCTCCCTTTGTGCCATAAATTGAATGTATGGCCAGCACTGATCAGATGAACAACACACCCAAGGCTGGGGGTGCTAGACCAGCTACCTGGTACTCTGAGCTAGGTGCAGCCGGCACCCAGCTTGTTAATTGTCAGTGTAGGGAGAACCTGGGGTCATGATCCCTGCCTTTCCCTGCACAAGTACTAGGGTGCAGTTGGGATCTGATCCCTGATCGCACAGTTGTGCCCCCTGTCATGCACATGTAAGTGGTTCTTGGCATTGCAGATCAGATCCCATCATACCTTAATTGGTTGTCTGCCAGAGGCCTCACAGACAGTTATAGTTATATGCAACCTTTACTTTAAGAGACTCAAAAACAGTATGAGATTGATAATTGCAAATTGTAGTGTATCAGTAGACTTATTTTGATAGTCTTTCCAACCTGGACATGGCATAGTTCTCTGGATGGCAGAGACAGATATTCTAGTTGCATGGAGATAAGTAATGCACAAATATTGTTGGCTGTGATTGTTTGACTGTAATCAGCTGTTTTGTTTTGTTTTTAGGTTGCTTTGTCAGAAGCATAATCCATCGTCTCCTTTTACCGAAAATGACTGAGAACCAT
>NW_005842493.1:1020760-1046927 GCF_000455745.1 Alligator sinensis | reverse complement strand
GCTGAACCCAGAATGGGTCTTAACACTCTGTGAATACATTATCTTGCAATGTTGGTTTATTCCAACCAAAGACATTTCAAGTGCCTGTAATTGATTTGTACATATTTATAAAAGTATATTCAGAACAGGTCGGATGATGCACTTGTTCCGCATTGTAGTGCGGCCAGAATCTTTCAATCTTTACCTGTGGACATAGCCGAATGTTTGTGTAGATATGTTTAGTGATATGGCTACATATAGTCAGAGCAAGATATTTTTGTCTAGCTGCATCTGGGCAGGGTAAGATGCCTTTGCAAATGTCTCAAAAAAGAAAAACAAAAAAAAAAAACACCCAACCTCCCATCATCTCTGTTTTTGCCCAATGATATGTACAGTGTGTTTGAAACAAGTATGCACCTTTGATATAATACTGCATTTTCAAAGCCACTGATTGACAACATGTTTAATGTGTAGGTGTGGCTTCTACCTTTTTTCTTTTTATCCATTTGCGCCTGGCTTGTAAGAAAGATATACACAGTTTTAGATCTTTTGAAAAAGAAATGCGTATTCACACTTTAATACAACAGTAGGTAGGACAAACTTGTGCTTTTATCCATCCTAAGAAATTTAAATGGAGCCAAGTCCCATTTTTTTTTTTTTTTAATATTGAAAAATGCTCAGTTTCATTTCTCACATGCCCAGTTGAATGTTAGAGCATTGATTAGCAGAGGGGTTGTATAGAAAGCATTTCACTTAGCTTCCTTTGCACAGCCTCTGAACCAGGAACTTCTTTGCACAGTAGCTTTCTAGACAGTCTCTAGAAAGTGAAGTTTAAAAAAAAAAAAAAAAAATGCCTTTTAGTAATCAGTTAGGGCTCCATGCAACTGGGGACAAGTATAAATAAGAAAGGGAAGAGAAATGCACAAGACCTTGAAGACCATTGTAATACTTCATTTTGGGACCTCCCATCCATCCATCTCTTGAGGGCAGCTGAAAATGACAATGTTTTATTCACTTTGTCCAATTTTATATAATGCTGTCAGGTGAGGCAAAGCTGACGATTGGTGGGCTAATCCTGTGGTGAATAAGCTGAAGGAAACCTTGCTTATAGACTCAACATTGGTCTGTGTCCATTCTGGAATCCACGTAGTTCTTATTTCTTGGAGTGCTTTTTATTCTGAACCTTTATTTTCCATTGCTGTCTTCTGCAGTCTCTCTCCAAGCAATCCACCAGTAACTTCTCTAATTCTCACGAGTCAGGGGTTTTCCTATGGAACCTTCCACCACTGCTTTTAAAATCTCACTGGTTGCCTTAACAGCCCTTCATGCCATCTTTCCTCTTTCCTGTCGGGTACCATCATTATAGCTTTGTAAACAAGTGCATCTATTTTTTCCTTCGCTACGTTTAGCTCTGCGGTGTGTGATATGTGAAACAATAAGCCCACATCAAAAAGGGCACTATAGCGTTCTGTAGCCCATCACAGAGAGGTCCTTACTATTTTGGAGAGCTGTACTAATTTGTGTGCATTTTCCAAATGTTTCAAGTTTAAATAATCTGACTTTTCTTCAGGGAAATGGTTCCTTTACACCGTTTCATTTGCTTATACGGTGTATTGGTCACTTCACAAAATTTTTTTTTTTTCCCCCAGAGATGGTAAGATTTGAGCTTTAGAGACAGCCATTGAGTTTGGAGTCCAGGCAATAAATAAGGCTTCCATTCTTAGCTTACGCTGCTATTGAGTAGTCAAACGTTACCAAACCGAAGAAGTAAACTTAAACGTAGCTAGAAGGCTTAAAGTGAAGAGCATTTAGACTGCTCCTAACTTCTGCATTCCTAGCTGTTTGCTTTGTCCTCGTCTTTGAGATCCACTCGGAAGTGATTGAGAACTGATGAGTTGGGGAGAGGAAAGCAAGTGTGTTGGTCAGTGCTTGTAAGAACCAAACTCGTCCACAGCACACATTGGTTATCATGTTTAAAAGCAAGATGTATTTTGGCAAACTGCAGTGAAAACCCTAAAAGCCCCAAAAAGAAATAACCAGACTTGAAAGTACAATTTGACTCCTTGGAGAACTAAGTTTTTAATGGAGATTATATTCAGTAATTAGAGAATCTGCCTGCTTTAAAACTTACCTACAGTCAAACCCAGCAACAGCTGGATTGAGATAAACATCAAAGCTCCGACTGTGACCTACCCATCCAAGGGGAGGAGTGTTAAGGGGGTATGTATTTTTTTTTTTCAGGCTTACCTTACCTCTTGGTACCTAGGTATTGCAGTATAAGGGAGGGGAGGGGGGAAGGAAGACCCAGCAAGCCAAGACTGTAATACTTGGAAATAATGGCTTGTACTGAGGCACAATGTACAAAAGTTAAATGCAGCCAAACAGAAGGGTAAAAACTTCTTATTAAAGTGGTTGTTCGGATCATATTGATCTTTCCTTTGTTTTGTTTTGTTTTCTTTTTCTTTTTAACTATGACTTGAATCAGTTTTGATTCTATTTGTAAGTGTTTTCTTGTTAGAAACCTGCCATTTCTGTTGCATTTTTCTTTGGCATTACATAGAAAAATCTGAGCCTTGATTTTTTTTTTTTGTTTTTTGTTTTGTTTTGTTTTCTGGGGGGTTTTGTTTTTTGTTGTGGTTTTTGTTTTTTTACCCTTCTCTGCAGGTGATGTAGGGTTAAGATGGCTATTTTTTCAGGTTTTTGTTTTGTTTTGTTTTTTTTGGTTTGGTTTTTTGTTTTGTCTTTTTACATTTCACTTGTCTTGTTGCATGATGGTTAATAGCTGATTTGGAAATTACATTTCTCTCCTAGATTAATTTTTGTGTTTGTAAGATGTGCATATTGCTTTGCAGAATAAAAAAAAAAAGTTTATCTTGGTGTCTATATCTTTACTAATCAGCTCCTCTTTAGAGGTGTCACAAGTGATTTTTTTTTTTTTAGGCAGTGCAAGAGGGAATTTGTTTGGCAGTAGACTGAAATTTTGAACTCTACCTTGTGCATACGCTCAAGTAAACACTTTGCCTGAGATGACTTCTTTTACAGTAGCCGCTTTCTTGCCCAGTGTAATAAAATGCAGTGCTCGTGACCCTCAAGACCATCTCATCCGCCCTTGGGATTAGCAATCCTGCGTCTGATTATGTGGTTACAAATAGATCAAGCAAGCTTCATCAGCAAGGTACAAATTTCTGCACTAAAGGAATAAGAGGAACTAAGATTTAAAAAACAAAACAAAAAAAAGTGTGTTGGGAAGAACAGAAATCAGTCTTGCCTACTTGTTTTGAGACTGCTAATCCTTGTGCATCAAATGATCATTTTCATCATTTAGATTGAAAGAAAATCTGAGGAGCATGCTCTCTGTCCCGACAGGCACCATTATTGTGTTGCAGAGTTAATGTCCTTTAGGGAATTAAATTCCCAAACAGAATGACTTTATATTGCAGAGTAAGAAACAGTTCAGGAAAAACTCCCAAGAACAGAAATAATCTTGCCTATGTTTCCCCAGGTTCACATAAGGTATAGACACACATACATTTAGAGCACTTCCAAAAGGGAAGCAAATGTTATGTTCTGTTACTGTGTGGACACGCTGGGTAGGATGCAAATGTTGTAAAATTGCTCCAGTTTTTAACTCTGGGTGAAGCAGTGTTGAAACTAGAGAGGTTTTGCTACATTTGAACGACTAGAATATAACAGGTGCTGTCCTTCTGAAAGTTCCCTTTTTGAAATGGCTCCAAACATAGGTGTCCATTGCCATAGATAGCTTATTAGCTTCCTTATCAGACCTCATGCAGCTGGGAGGTTGACATTAAAACTGGCTATTCTCCCTCTTGTTTTATCTATTTTAATTTTCTGGTGCTTGTGACAGCTGTTAGCATGTGGCTGTGATGTTTGTGTGGCAAGGCCAGCAATAGAAATCCTGGAACCTAAACAGTCCTGTTCGTAGGATGACAAAGAAGAAATGGTCTCTTTCTTTTCCTCCACCATGTTAGATGTGGTATTTGGACTGAAACAGTTTCTCAAGCAGAGCTTCCCAATATTGTAGTGTTTTAAAACATTGATTGCTCTCATCCCTCTGTCCAGACTTGCCTTAAGGTTTTTGTTTCTTTACCTCCCCTTAAGAATCAGTTGCTTGGCCCCATTATAAACACAGTGTTTGAACTGGCTAAATTCCTATATAGAGTATTTTGAACACAGATGTCCTTGAGCCAGCCATCTTCCGTATACCCTGGCTACAATGAAACCCACCTGGAATTCTTACCAATTCTGGGGCTCAGCTTTGCAGAGCTAGTAAGGGCCTTTCTTAAGCTGGTTCTGGTCAGAAATTGCCCTTGCATAGTTAAATCAGTGTCATCTCTATGTGCAGACCAGCCCTTTAATTTCTGCCGCTCATCCCTTTCAGCAAGTTGGCCAGGTTGCAAGCCCTTTCATTCAGATTTGCTTCACAGGCAGCTCCCCTTGCTTGGTGAAGCAAAATGCAGTTCTTGCTTTTTATGGCTGGAATCTCCACTGCTACCCACTGAGAATGGCTCACTTTGAAAGAAATGCCCCTTTGTCACTGGCATTATGTTTAATCGAACAGGACTGTATCCTGGATCATTTCAGTACAGCTGCAGGCCACTGAAAAGTGCAGCAGAAAACATTCAGGCAGCTGCTGACAAAGGAAATCCAGCAAGTCAAAAGCCAGCTTGAAACCAGCTGCAGCACCAACGTCTCAACCTCCCTGACAGACTGCTGCATTGCATGCTTCAGGTGGGTGTTAACATCAGGTAGGAGTGGAGCCACCTGCTCAACCAGAGCCAGGTGTTGGCTATTTGACAAGGCAAGGATTCCCATCTCCCTTCCCTGGGAAGCAGCAAGGAACTTGTTAATAACTGTGGCTGATACAGCACATATCCAAGAGCTAGGGATCTAAATCTGGCTGTAAATGTGAAAACCCAGCATTGATTCAAAGCAGGTATGTTTAGGGCTGGTCTCTCCCCAGTCCCTTGGAGAGGCACGGCTCTGCTCACTTTAGCAGAACTATTTTTCCAAGAGACACCATGATAGGTGGAAAGTATGCACATATGCTTATAATGCACCTGCTTTAAGTTCTAGCACTAACTTATTCCAAGGGCTGGGATCTTCTCCTAAGCCCTGTGTCCTAGGGTAGCTGCAGGGGCTGACAAATGGGAGAAGACAAAGTGCTGGGGCACGTAGTCATTTGTTTTCCATTTAACTCAAGGAAGCAATGCCAGCTGGCAAAGGAGCAGATCCCCTCCCTGAGCTCCCTGGAACCCCTCCTACTTCCTGCAGAACATCCTGGTGAGAGGGACACATGGGCCTCATGGAAAGCTTGTGTCATTCTGTAAGGGCGGGTGGACTGTATTCTCCTCTTACTGTACGGAGGCATTTTTAGAATACCTGGGCCAAGGTTTAATGCAGCCTGTTCTAAAAGCAAAAAGTTGGTCTCCAGGAGAGCAAATCAGTGGGTCAGAAATGGCTTGTTTTCATGCAAGGAGCTGCAGATGTGTGGCAGAAGGTCCCTCAGCGATCCCCTTCTGACCCATTAAAATATAAATCTGTTCTGCAGCTGCTGTTAGATAACAGGGCGCCTTTGCAGCAAACAGCCTGAGGAAACAGATTGATGGGAAGTAGGAGCCAGGGATTCAGTTTTGAAACAACTTGGACGTTTTACCCAACTCTGCGGCATTTCCCAGCAATATAAAAATGCTGCTGTACAGCTGCTGCCCTGGAAAGGGCCCTGTTTGCAGGCAGATTCCATCGACCATTAAGGGACTGCTCCAGCACTGATGGAGCAGTGCCATCTGCTGCTTGCCTGGTCAGTCCTGGGATTGGACACTTTGCACTGAACTGGATCGTAAAAGCTGCTGCAGGTGATAAGCAGCTTCACACTAGGACCCTTTTGTGCATGCCCCATCTCGGGGTGCAGAGTTTCCTGGCCCTTCAACTCCCTGTTGGCTTCATTTTCCGTTGCTGAAGCCTAGGTGGCTTGAGGGGGGTGGGCTGTGGAGGGAGTTGAGTTGATCAAGCTTCTGCTTGTGGAGTTGCTGGTTTACCCAAGCAATCGGACCAAGAACGAAGGGTTGGAACCTGCTGTCTGTGCCAAGCAGCGCTGGGTACACACCCCAGGGTATAAGAGCAGTAGTGTGGTGTGTTGCCTGTTTTGCAGGCCCTGCTTTTCAGGTCCATTAGCCCCAGCAGCAGCAAGCATTGCACTAATGTGGCTCTGCTGCTGCTGGTACCCAAGCCATCTCCGATGGCACTACTTGGTACCATATGGGCTGGCTACACAGACCCTCTTTGGGAGAGTTAAGCTCACCAGAGATGAAGGTCTGCAGTCACCCATTGTCATAAATGATCAGAGGTGCTGAGAGCCAACCTGTGTGCGCAGTCCAGGTTTCAGAGCTGAGACCTGGCTGACAGTGCTAATCAAAGCAGTAACTGTTGAGGGGCTCCATGGGCCCTTCTGCCTGCACCACTGGACTAGGACCCAGTATACAGGTCTCCAACCTGCAGGGTGATCAGGTCATGCCTTTCCATGCCTCACTTTCCCTATCAGTACAGTCATGCTGACTGCTTTTGTAAAGTGTTTTCAGATCTACCGATGAAAATCCCTCTCCACTGTGGGGTCAAAGGTTTGGTCTGCACAGCAGTTTCATCTAGCCTGAGGTGCTCCTGGAGGGGCAGGGAATCTGGGGGTGGGCTCGCCACTGAAATCCAAGGTATGGAGCCACCTTGAGGATGCATCTCAATGGTTGGTGGAGGGCAAGGTGGCTGCAGTCCAGTGAGGGCTGGTCCTGCATTGGCTGCTGGGACGGATAAGGCCAGATGCAGGGAGGCTCTCCCCTTTTCTTTGGTGTCGAACTTCTTCTCTGAGTTTACATCTCGTTGTCACTAGGTGGCAGCCACATCCCATTACTATGGTGAGGCCAGATGCGATATCTTTTACATGTTACAAAAAAAGTTCTTTGCAAGCAACTTTTGCAAGAGCGTTTTTCCAACTACTCAGTTGGTCTAATACAAGAGATCACATCTACCCAAAGAACCTTGCCTGCCTATGTGCTTAAACTAACAAGGCTGCAACCAAAAATGCATTACTACAGTGAAGCGTGTGCCCAAAGTAAGGGTACCTGCTTGAGCAGGCAAGTTGATGCTCTTGGCCCAGGTCTGTATGCAGGGAGGTCTCTGGCTAATCTCACAATGTCTCCCCGGGTAACCTGTTTGCTGTCTGCTTGGGCAGTGGACAAGTCTGCATGGGTTGTATTACGGTGCAATAGGGCCTGTAGGCACTGCTAACTCCCATGCATGTAGTTGTGGGGTGGGAGGAGGCTCTCATTGCAGAGAACTTCTGACCTAAAAAAGGGGTCAGAAGCACAGGGTGGGAAGTGACTTTCTCAGGGATGCCTAGGGAGTCAGTTTTCCTTCTCACCTGTCACCTGCTATAATCGCCAGCTGTAGAGGACCAGGCCAGCCTCATATGGTGGCCTGGGCCTGCTACACTGACTTACGTGACCTTTTGATGCAAATAAACCCACACTTGGTTGATTGCTTCTGTGGATGGAAGCTTGCAGGGCTGGCAGTCCCACCAAGGTATGAGGTACTGACTGTGGCAGCACCTGCTAGTGCTAGAGACCCTGCCTTTGTCTGGCCTGCAGCTGCACTGGTTTGGGCTTCGTTGACCCAAGGCCTTTGATTCAATCAAAGAGGCTGTATGGAAGATCCTGATGAAATTTGGAAGCCTGCCAACATTTGTTATCATTATCAGACTTCTTCATGATGCCATGACAGCAACCATCCTAAGCAATGGTTTGGAAACGGACCCCTTCTCTATTAAAACGCGTCAAACAAGGATGTGCAATGGCACCAACACTCTTCTCCATCTCTATCGCAGCTGTTCCACATCTCATAGCTGATGGGCTTCCCAGTGGAATCAGTATCCGGTATCGTACAGAGGGGAATCTGTTTAATGTTGACCTCTTATATTCCAAATCCAAGATAGCCGACACCTCCATTACTGATCTTCAATATGCTGATGATTGTCCTGTGTGCCCACTCAGTTGAAGAGCTCCAGGTCACTCTTGATCACTTACGTGAAGCATATGAAATGCTTGGACTCTCTGCTAACTTCACACAAATCAAGATCCTTTACCAACCCACCCTGACCCAACCAGCTGCTCTTCCACATGTTACAAATAAGGGGGATCCTTGGAGAACACTGAGCATTTCCCCTGCCTGGATAGCCACCTTTCCCAAACTTCTTGTCTATCAGGTTGTTGTCGTGTCTACCCTGTTGTATGGGTGTGAAACTCCAACGGCATTTTGGAAACACCTGAAAACTTTGCAACATTACCATTAGCAGCGTCTTTGAGAAATCCTCCATATCAGCTGGAAGAACAGAAGCATGAATGCCAGCATTGTGGCTCAAGCAAATGCCGCTGATGTTGAAGCCATGTTTATATATCACCAGCTCTATTGGACAGGACATGTCATAAGGATGCCTGACAACTGGCTCCCAAAACAGGTCCTATGCTCCCAACTCACTGATGGTCACCAGTCTAGAGGTGGACAAAAAAAAGAGATCCAAAGACGCTTTGAAGACCAATCTGAAGAAATGCAATAACATCAGTACCTGGAAGATTCAAGCACTAAATAGTCCCTAATGGTGCTGTGCTGTATAACAAGGCATCAACCATTTGGAGCAAACTTGCCTCTCTATGGAGATGGATAGACCAGAGAAATGGTGGGAAAGAGCTGTGTCCCAACATCACCAGGATCTCCTTCTTCCTTCTGAAACTTTGCCGCATCTGCAGTCGAATGTGTGGATCATGGATTGGTCTCTGTCATCTACAGATTCACCCATGACTTCCCTAATTTTTGGAAGACTGTCATCTTCATATCAAGGGACTACCGGGGACAACGATATGATATGATCCCTTCTGACCTTGCAAGTCAGGTTAGGTTGGGCCAAGGGTCTGAGAACCCATGGTGTTGCTAGATGTCCAGCCGAGTACCCAAGCACTGGTAGCCAAGCAGAAATTCCCTGGGTGCTTTCCCTGCCCTGTCCAGAATTGCACTGTTGCTGCATTAGCAGGTCCCTCACCGGGCCTCCCTTCCTTGAACACTCAGAAGCTTCTTGTGTCTATGAAGTGGATCTCTGAAGGGGGCAAGAGCAGTACAGGGTACTGCCGTCGTATCGTGATAGCCTCGACCAATTCCCCCATCCTTTCCCTCCTAACAGCATCTGCTTTCCCCTCGCAGTGAGCCCCAGACACCAGCTAGAAGCCCATTGCTTCCCCAGCTCTACTTGACACAGTTTATTCCTTTACTTTCCAGGCTACAAGCAGAACTAATGCAGGCTAAGAGAAGCCCTTCTGAATCCCCAAACATGCCATGCAGACAGGGGAGCTGCTTCCAGACAGCTGAAGTGCTAACTCCTCAAAGAACAAGTCATCAAGCTGTTTCCAAATCATATAAAAGGGGGTGAATGAAAGTGCAGCTGCCCACAGGACCCTCCACATGGCTTTGATGGACTGCAAAGCCCAGACCCACCAGAAAGGGCTTCTCTGGTGTGCACTGGCAGGGGTAGGTAGCTCTACCTCAGCCTAATAAAGAAGGCCTAGTGAGAAGGATGTAGAGGTTGCCTGCAGTAGTTATGACCATCACCCATACACCCATGTGCATTTGGCTGTGGGGGCATTTGCTGCCACATCATGGTGTTCAGGCCTGGGTTAAATTGCAAGCAGCTTGGCAAGGGACAGGCACTGGTAATAACCACCCATTTTTCCAGTCCTCAAAGGCCAGTGTCTTGGTGCCTGTTTGAGAGCTGGTCTTGGCTGTGTTGGCAAACCTGAGTTGTTCAACTTGCAGGCATCCGCTGGAGCCAGGCCAGCTGGCGTGACTAAGGTTGCACTGTGAAACGGCTCTGGCACTTCCCAGAGGGCCTGGATTAGACCCCAGTGAAGTGTGGCAACTCGGGCTGCTGCTTCCATGGCACGTTCCCAGCCCCGGCGTCAGCACTATTGGTACCTCGGTCCACTCCCGTCTGAGAAGCCAAGTAGGCTGAGTGCATTGTCCCGCTAAATGGAAGCCAGGACCTGTGTGGTTGGGTTTGGAGCAGAACTGTAGTTGTACCTTGAGGTGATGCTGATGTGGAGAGAGCCCTGGAGAGTCGCTCTTCTCTGGTCGCAGGAAATGAAATCCATCTGTCTCTGGAAATGGACAGAAGAGCTGGCTCAAAATGCCCTTCGCTACTTGCAGCCTGCCTACTTTTACAGAGGTGGTAGCTAAAGTCTTTCCAGTAACTCACACTTCTTTGCAGAGAGACGACGGGTTTTTAGCGGCTCGCTTGCAGAACCAATTTCGTGGGCATTTCACAGCAGCCCTGCCTCTCTCTGCTCGTTGGCAGACGGGCCTGGGCAGCCCCACCTCGCTCCGCTGATTTGTGGAGGGCGCTTCACTCAGTCTGTGTCACTACTGCTTTTTGTTGTTGTTGATTTTTGTAGGAAATCATGACTGATACCGGATTTCCCAGTGATCATGGACAACGCTGGTTTTTGTGAAACCATGATTTAGGTAGGTCCCTACCAGTGGTAAATAAACTCCTTGCACTTGTCTTTCCTGGATGCCACAGTCTTTAGATGAGTTCATTCTCTATCCGTTCTGTTCAGTTGCCTCTCCAAATTATTGTTCTCCTAACGACTGAGGTGCCCAGCTCCAGTGACCTATTGTCACAAGTTGTGGGCTATCACCTTGCCAATTGTGCTTGGTCCAGTGCCAGAGAGTTCAGTTTGGCTGCGGTTTGTTTAGGACACTTAGTAGTGCAAGATTAAACCTTTGTGGAAAGAAAGGAAGTTGTAGTGGTTGTAGATATCAGCAGCAGTCGCCAAGCCTGGTCAGCACACACTGGTCATATATCTGTAACTACTGGTGCATACTGGTATTGCTAAAGGAATACAGTCCCCATAGTGCAGGTGAAGCACATCTAGCATAAAAAGGTGTGTGCACTGCTGCTGTTGTTCCCTTATAGAAAAAGGCAAAGCCGTATGATTATAGGGCATCATTTATACTGGAAAATCTGAATCCATGTGAGGGTTTGCATACGTGCAGCCCTATGTTGGCTAATATATTAGGTTTACCCTGATACAGAAAGCAGCTGTAAGCCTCCAATGTTCATCTCTGAGGCAGAGCTACTTCAAACTCTCATTGAAATTGGAGCAGCCTCAAAATTGCTTTTTAGTGTCTGTTCCAAATCCTGTCGGAGCCTGAGACTCCAACCCAAGATGTCTCAGCCAGCTTATGTCGGAGCATGAGGACACCCCAGATGCACCTGCTTCCTTTTAGCCTCAGCCCCACAGGATGGGACAGAGGAGCAGCAGGCTGGGCCTTCTCTCATTCAATCCCAGCATCTTGATGGGAACGCTCACCAGGCAGAAGCAAGGTTGAAGCAGCTAGATGAATGTGTCCCTGCACTCCAAATCAGTGCGTGTTTAGCAGGTTCAGGGATCTGCTTGGCAGATGGAGGGCAGGTTTGTGCAGGAACGATGGGGGCCTGGGGCTAAGGGAAATGGTGGGTTTCATAGGGCTGTGATGGCTGGTGGTAGCAGACAGATCACTCAGTGCTGCTACAAAGCTGGCTGGTTAATTCTGCATCACTGCTGCTGTTGGGTTTGGCTTTTTAAATGGAATCGGGTCCGAGTAGTGAATACCTGCTTGCTTGTTGCAGGCTCATTGAATGTAGGAAGACACCTTGCTCATGAGACACCTCTGTACCCGACCAAGCTGAGCACGTGGAATAAAGGCCATGTAGAACAATGGTTTTGTTTGCTGGTGGTAGAGCCCATTGCCTGCCCTCTGCCTGGGGAGGTAGGGGGCATGTTTGCACTCTGTCACAAGTCCTAAGGCCCTTGAGTTATCCTGCACAGTCAGCTATCTCACTGTACACAAATTGCACAAGTTTTCCATGCTCCCCAATGGCAGAAAGTTCCTGAGAGCTGCTGACAGCACAGAAATCCTGTCACCGTGGGCCAGGAATCTGTGGAAACTGCATGCAAACTTTCAGTACCTCTGAATCCAAACAGTGTCCATGACCAACTTTTCCAGGACCTGAACCTTGTCATGGTCCCTGTCTAGAGATGAGCTCTACTTCCATAGCCTCTCGGTATAGGAGCAACCTGAGACTGGGAGCTAATTGCCTTCAGTGCTGTCACAGTGACGACTACAGCCAACTACTGAATGTAATGGGCTGAGTTTTTCAAGCCTCACCATACGGCGATACTTGGCTACATTGCTGCCTTGTCTGAGATTTGCATGCCACCTTTTGTCATCGTTACATTTCAAAGACCTGTGCTGTCTGTGCATCCGAGCAGCCGTGCTATTCTGGGGGTCGCTGTTGCTGGAAACACCCACACTGCGCTCTCTCCCATGGAGACTTTCCTGTGGTTCATTGTTGTTTTCACTAAGCTGGAGTAGGCTGCTTTGCAGCCACAAATAGTTGACTTTTTCTCTGTGCGGGGAAACCTACTGGTAATGATGAAGCTTTGCAATGTGCCTGTGAGCTCGGTGACTCTTGGAAGGAGGCAGATGTCCGTAAAAATAACTGTACATCTAGCAAATTCTCACAGCTTTCCTTTTTTTTTTTTTTTTTAAGTACCCTGTGTGCTGCTATTGCAGCCTTTCTTGGGTTTTGTTTTTATGGCAACTGAAGGATTTTACATTCTGGGAGAAGGTGACAGATAATATGGTGGAAGCTAAATTACAACCTCATTTCATTCCCTAGGCTTCCAAAGGTGCTAAAACTGGGTAGAGTGGTTGTTGCCATGTTGGTCTAAGGACATAGGCGGACAAAGTTGGGACAAGAAATGTAAAACCTGCCAACATCTCCACCACTCCCACAATAACCACACCCCACAACAGAACCATCACCACTCCTGGATCTTACACCTGCACCTCCAGAAATGTAATGTCTCTCTTCCAGTGCACTAAATGTCCTGATGGAAAATATGTAGGAGAAACAAAACAACAATTGCACACCAGAACGAATACACACCGAAAATCTATCGAAGACCAAAATACCTAATTACCTCTGGGTGCACACTACTCGCAGGACGGCCACTCTCTCTCTCCAGTCTCATGGTTCTAACCCTCAAAGGGAATTTGCAAAACACCGTTCATAGGTGAGCTTACGAACTTCACTTCATAAATCTACTGGATACTAAAAATCATGGATTAAATATAGAAGACACATGATTCTCCTTGCAATTTCCCAGTTGCTCTAATAAAAGATGTGGTTCCAAAATTATAAGTCCTAGTTTTCTGTATGTCGTCTTGTCTCAGACCAACACAGCTACCAAGTACAACCGTGGACTAAATATAGACATTGGATTCATGGCACATTATAACCTGCCTGCCAGCCGATAACCGCAGGTAACCTGTCTGCATTTTACCAGCTACATTCTGTCACCAGGTTAACATTCCCCACTTACCTCCCCACACCTGCCTGTCTCGCACCTATTGTCTCCCATGTCCTCTGATTCTCACTGCCACACATTTGCATTTTAACAGACCTGCATTTTGCATATTGGCTTCTGTTCCATCCAGGAGAACACAAAACAGCAGCCCCTCCCTATGCCTGAAGAAGGATGTTTGTGCCTGAAAGCTTGCAAAGAACAATTTTTCCAACTATTTAGTTGGTCTAGTAAAATATATCACGTTTACCCAAAGAACCTTGTCTGCCTAAAACTAGGTAGAGTAACTCACTTATCTGTTTCCCAGGAAGAAATTGGTAGGGTGCTCTGCTGGTAGGATAGCTGTAAACAGACTCTGTAAGAGCCCAGGAAGCAGCTGGGAAAGACTGAATTAAAGAAACATCCGAGTCATTTTTTTCCCCTCTTTAAACCAAGAGAAGGGGCTACTTAAAGAGAACGTGCCATCACCGCCATGCAGGCACAGTGAGCCAAAACCCTGTGTGATGTCCTGTTTTCTTGCATGCATGTAGTGTTCCAAATAATGAGGGCTAATTCTGTGGATGCTTCTATCTTTAGTTTCATCTCTTGCAGGGGTAATCAGGAATGGGAGAGGTGTACGACATGCTAGATGTGTGGGTGTGTGTTTGGTGACAGAATCACAGTTTCTGGGACTGCCTCAGCTTTGACAAGTGTTGGCATCCAGCAGATGACTCCAGGTAGCTTGCTGTGACTTACGAGTAAGCAACTTGGCATCTCACATGTAGCTGGTAAGATGATCACCTTGATATGAATAAAGACCTCCCCGTTACATGCAAAGCCCACTGCCCCTGCTAATAATTCACCAAGATCTGTTATTCCTATTAAAGAGCAGTAGCTTCTCCTCCCCTTTCAAACCTCCGAGGTCTCAGTTATTTCCAGTGCTGCAGGATTGGTTTTTCTGTGTGCTGCTATTAAAATGTGACACAAGATAAACATATGAAAGGACTAACCATCCTTCATGAGGAATTCAAAATCGTTGCTGCTCTACAGGAACTGCCTTAGCTCCAAAGCTGGGTCTGTAATAAGAGGAGGCAGTCTTGAACAGGAATCATGGCTGTGTATCTTGTTCTTGTGTTCTTGAAAGGCAACAGTTGTTTGGAGGGGCTGTCTGGTGGGTAAAGTACTGGGTTGGGACTCTGGAGGTCTGAGTTTCTATTCCCAGGTTAGTCTTAAGCTTTCCTGCTATTGGACAGGTTGCTTACCCTACTATGAGTGTGTCTGCATGAGACACTGCACAGTAGACTAATTAACTGTGCAGTAAATGTCTTGGCATCTACATGTGCGCCCCTATGAGGCTAGAGTAAACTAATTTACTCTGTAGCAGGGTAGTACTTGTAAATACAAATGCTGTGCTGCTGCAGAGTAAACCCAGAGGGTTTACTCTGCAGCAGCACACATATAGATGCCACCCTGGATGGCTGGGGCACGCGGGTGCTTCAGTGTGGGGGCTGCCTGCCAGCTAGCCCTGCACTCAAGCACCCTCATGCCCTAGCCAGCCCCTCCACAGCACGTTGAACTGGGGGGAGCAGCCCCAGGCTGGCAGATCGACCCTGCCGGCGCCCCTGCCAGTTGGGGCTGCCCCAACCCAGCTCAACGTGCTGTGTTCCCAAGTGCACATTCAAATGGCAATAAACTCTGTGTGTATTGCTCTGGAGTTTGCTTTGCATTAATTGCACATGTAGACATACCCCATGTGTCTCAGCCCCTCAGGTGTAAAGAGGGAGCAGTGCCACTGTCCGCCCACAGGTGGAGGTCCAGATCCACTGCTGGCCGTGCTAAGATCCAAGCTGATAGCTGGGTAGATGCCTTTTGTGCAACTGCTGAGCTTGAGTCGCAGCTGGATTGTAACAGTCTGTTGATTTGGCATTTGGGAATGTTTTACCAGGGGATGGTTACAGACGTGTTAAGGTGTGCCATTGACAGATCCTGTCCTTGTTTTCTTCCAAGGTGCCACGGCTTTGATCTGTCAATGCCATCTGTTGCTGCAGCAGCAGACTGACTCTAAAGTGAGCTGCTCCAATGCAAAGTGCTCTCACACATCTCAAACTGAAGATGGCTCTGGATAATTTTTACAAGCAAAGAGAACAGGGAGGGATGAAGCGCTGCCATTTGCACCCTAGTGATGTTTCCCTCTGTAGATCTAGTTTCTGTTAAGAAATGGTTCTTGGGGTGTAAAGACTCTCAGGCCTTGAACAAGTTTCTCACTGCGGTGCCTCACCTGATGAATAGGGACTGCAGGTTCTCTGGCTGCTCAGGGGTTTAGTGCTGGCCCTAGGGGGCAAGAATCACCCCCTGGATAAGTAACTTCGTCAGCTCTCTGTCCCCTCTGACAAGTGCTTCCTCAGTTTTTCTGTGCTTCCTCTGTTGATAAAAGTGCATGGGGAAACTTGGTGCTTCTGCCGCCCAGCTTTGTATGTGCTCTTCAGACAGCACGATGCTACCTCCAGTGCCACAGGGGTCCAGGGGATGCTCTTTACTTTAACTAAATTCTGACCAGTAGGGGCAATACTAGAGAGGCTAGAGTGAGCTTTGCAGGATGTGCTATTTGCAGCTGACTGGCATGAATCCAGTGGTTCTCAGCCTTTTGGGACTTGAGGCATGCCTCGCTGGACACAAGGCGTCCTCTATAAGTTTTGTGAATTGTTCTCTCCACAGTTTCTATCCAATTTCAAAACCCAGTTTATACGTTACTGCGCTTACTTCCTTGCAGAGGGACCAGGCAGGGACAAGTCTGAGCCTGCATTTATCTGCGTATTTTCTCACGCCTAAAGAATCTCAGCGCCGTGGTTGAGAGTCGCTGCTGTAATCAGTCGGGTGGACTGATTGAAGGGGAACCTGGATGGCCGTTCTTCCCCATCCCATTGATTTGTGTTGATGGGCTGCTTTGGCTCAAGTGGGAATTGGGTGCCTAATACCCTTCAAAACCTGGGCCTAGACTTGCTGAGAAGGCAGGTGCATATTGACCAAAGATTTAATTCAGGGGATTTACCCCATGTTGATTTTATGGGAAACCCATTGAAAGCCTTTACCTCCACGAGCCTCCGCCTCGGGAAAGGCTCAATGTGCATCCAAAGGCAGCCTTGCTCATCTGGTATCTTTACAGAGAGGGCAAGGGCCAGAGCCTTTAAAGCAAGATCCAGGCTGTGGGTGAGGTACAGCTCTTGGGATGTGTTTTGTCTCGTCCTTGAAATAGAAATAATATGGTTGCCACCGTTGGCAGCTCAAGAGTTAAAACAATTAAGCTCTTGGCTCCATTAAAAGGTGACTTTATCTACAGTGGGGCAGAAGCAAGTTAAGCAGGAAAGAGGCCTTTGAACTGGGTCTGCACAGTTATCATCTGGCTCTTTTTTGTTCCCTCTGCTGCATCTCTGGAGCTTCTCTTGCTTTTAAAGGGTGCCTTGGTGGTGATGAAACATGTTTTCTTGGCATCTGTCACCTGAGGGATGAGGTGATGGAGTTGTCCCCTCGCTACCTAAGGGTGACTGCAGCAGCCCATCATTTAAAATGACTCTCCTGGTTCAGGAGCCCCCTTGCTCTACCACTGATGAAGTAATGACAGCAAAGAAACTCTGTGCCATTCAGTGATGCTGACCTCTGGGAGGTATTTCTGTAGTGATGTGCTACGGATGTAGCTGCTGTGTGATAGAGAGGGGGGATGCGAGCTGGAATTATTGGACTAGGTGACATCCTGTGCTCTCTAGGTGTATTGTACTTAACACAAGTATTTAATCAGGCCCTAGAACAAACATTACACAGATCCAGTAACCGTTCCAGAGTTTGGCATTTCTTACTCCTAATTCCCTCTCAAATTTTCATACCACACCTGCAACTGTGCTATTTAATGTCAAGCAACACAGTAGGTGTATAGTGAGAATAGCCATGCTTTTCTAAGGAAGTTGCGTGGAAGGGAGCCAGAGGGAGAAATTATAGGAAGGACCTAGGCCTCTTTCACACTCCTGGCAGTTTGAAGGAGACTTGCTGCAAGTGAGGATTAAGCCCATCATTTTCAGCCTTGGTGCTGAATCTTCCCCATGTTTCAGGGTTGGGGATATTCAGATGGGGAGGTTTGGTTGTGGCCCATCTATTGTGTTCTCATCTTTCTTGTCAAAATGCAAACTGAATATTCCTATTGCAGTGGAGTATAGAGACTTCAGGACCTGGGTCCCGTGAGGCCAGGCAATCTTCAGTCCCAGGCCGAGATACAGACCTGGCTCTGGGGTGCTGAAGAAGAGGACAGCAATGAATCATATGGACAGGAATACAAGCAAGTGCATCCATGTTGAGCTTTGAAAGCTGGTCAAGGGGAGTTGTGGCCTTCAGTCCCCTGAAATGAATGCGAGTTGTGTGCCCAAATCCCTTAGCTGGCTTTTAAACCCCCTAAACTTGTATATGCACACAGGGATGTGTGTCTAATCCCAAATGGGCAGAATGGCAGCCAGTACCGTCAGCCCGAGTCAGACCTTTGTGAACTGGCTGGTACGGTTTTCTTCCTATGAGCAAAGACCTGCAGCTTTCCTAGCCGAGGGTGGTTTTTTTCTGTTTGTTTGTTTGTATTTTATAAAGGTTTGGGTAGTCATTTTTCCTTCCTACCTCTTTCTTGAGACAAGAAAAATAATCCTGTTAAGGAGCAATTTCTGCTACCTTTCTGCTGGTGATTGCAAGGGATTATAAGTCTTCTGCAGAGCGAAAGCTGTGAATGGTGCTGCCTTGTCTGTTCAGTCAAATTCCTTCCCCCACCTTTTGTGTGCTCACACAGTTGCTGGGATTTAGTATGCAGTAACATCTTCCTCCTGTGAATGCATTCTCCATCTGTGCTGTATTATTCAGACCATCTCAAGGAATATTGAAGCTATTTCACCTCTTTCCCACCACCTCCCCCCAAACACTGGTGCACGCATGCATGCAGACATGTGCGCAAACTCTCTTTCTCTCTTCACCCCCCCCCTCCCCCCCACTTCCCCTCTAGAAAACAAATATTTTGTGCAAAATACTTTAGCAGCTTCTACTGTTCTGGATAATGAACTACCTCCTCTTTCTTTCTTCCCTTCCCCTTCACTTTCTGTGTAATTAATAATGGGAATTTACCGATCAAATATTGACAAGCCGTAGGAACTGGAGTTCAGGGGAGCGTGGACGCTTTGCAAGCTCTTCTGTAACGCATGGTTTTCTCTCTTACAATGGGAAGTAGAGAACCCAGAATCCTCATAGACAAGCAGGTGATGGGGGAAGATGCATTATTTCATATTCACCAGCTTTTGGCCTTTAGGGGCATGTCCTTCTCTTTGAGTCCATTTCCAGGCAGATGTGGGCGAGCAGAACCATCATACCCAGCATACGTGGGTCCTAAACAGTGGAGCGTTATTCCTTAGTGTCCCCGTGGTAGTTCTGTGTGCCAGTGCAAAACAGGTGCAGTCCATGTAAACAGCCACACACAGTGCCGAACATGAGAAAACCAGGCCTGTCTGTTGTCCAGGTCTGTCTATTGAGGAGGGTGGCAGGAAGATAATGGGAGTGTGGGTTGCCGTAATGGCTCGGGCTCTGCTGACATGCCGGCCATGCAAGTGCCGAGATTAATCGCACTCTATTATGTAAGGTCTGAGCATGGGAACGGTCCCAAGAGGACATGAGCTGCAATATTGCTGTGCATCCCAGACTTGTGGCTCATTATTCTGGCATAGGCAGCTTGCCACACTGGTTACAGGCACATGAGGTACCTGTTCCTGTCCAGCTGCTGAGTCTGGATGTTGAATTCAAGACGCTTGTGTCTTGCATCAGGGAAGATGGCAGCTGCCACAGAAATTTTCCTCTTTAGCAAAAGTAAAGGTGCTTGCAGTGGTGCTTTCTTTTATGATTAAATAAAACCTCAAGTGATGCAGCCTTTCACAATTCCACGGGCCCGTTCCCCAGGGTGAGTGATGTGACTTTCCTCTTTTCCCTTTTTTTGGGATGAGCAAGTACAGTGTTACGGTCACATACCAGCCTGGACTGGTACGTGACCCTGCCGCCTCTTTTGGCTCTAGCTAAGCCCGTAGGGATGGCTTGAGGCTGCAGAGTCCCATCCAGGTTTCAAATCCCCTGGAGTTTGCAAATGTTGAGGCTCAAGAATATATTCTGATTGCAATGGGATATTCATGGTCAAAAGGGACAGTTCTTTGCCTTGGGATGCTGTCACGTGGTTGGGGCATGAAACCCCAGGCATGGCTTGATGCCAGTAGCAAGTTATCGTCAGCTCTCACTTCTGTGATATGCTCAAAGTTGAGGGTTGTGGCAGCCTCCGGTCTCTGCAATGGAAAGGCTTTTTTTTACTCCCACGAGAGAAGACTTCCAATACAATGAAAGGATGATGGGAGCTCAGCTCTGTTCCCTGCTGCTGTCTCATTCTAGGAGATGCTGGTGCCAGTCTGTTTGAGACACACGGAGGTGAGCAAATGCTGTGCTTGGCACTCTTCTGCAAGTTGTCCATAAACAATCCCCAGCAGTAACACAAGCGCTGTGCTGAGCATATGCTGCAGGTGCCACACCAGACCTTTCTGATGTGACAGAGAAACTGTTACCTGTGTGCGTCAAGAATGGCTGGGGAGTTTTCTTCTTTCAAGTCACGTGCTGGTGAGCTAGGTGGGTTAGAGGCCATTATCAATGGTGGATGGCACTTTGTCCAGGATGTCCTGGCCTCCAAGCTGAAGCCAAGGGCAGACTGAGCAAATGCCTTGTGTCTGCGTGACCTTCAGCCTCTGAATGTATACCATGGCAGAGGGAGACGAAATGATCTATTTCCTACCCTGCATTTCCTGCATTTGTTCCCTTTCAGGCACTTCAAGTGGCAGGAAGCTGAGCCTTAATTTGTATAGCCCAGAGAACTATGCATTTATAACTCATACAAAATGAAATCAGCATGGCAGCCAGTTGCTGGGACTGATACAGGTTGTAAGCGTGCTCCTCTTGGACCCCTATTGCAGAATGTGCCTGAACTTGGCAACATGCAAAACAATAAGGCTTTGTGCTCGTTACGGAGTGCAGGTTCTTAAGCAGCTTTACTCAGCTTTGCATCAGTGTTGCTCTACCTCTGATAAATAAACCCCCAGTTCAGCTTCTCCTCCTATCTCCCTAATAGTTTGAGAGCACAGTGCTTGCTTTGTTCCCTCCTAAACAACAGGCATCAAGAGTCCAACTGGCAGTTGACTGTGAAAATTTGCAAATGTAATCTGGCTGGCATTGCTTCTAGCATACATCTGTCGCTGAGCTTTGACAAGGATAAGACTGTAGAAAAGCAGCAACTTGTTTTTATGCAGTAAACTCGCCCCTTATCTCTTGTCGCTTTGAAATGGGGTAAGGATGACTCGGGGCTTGGGGGCGCATAAAGTCTTGTACCTTGTAAGCCCCTGGTTCAAATCAGCAATGGGTCATTCATGGACAGCATTCAGGTGCCTGGTTGCTGGTGACATGAAATGAGTTAATAATCTGAGTTCAGTTCCTAATGGCCTGCGGTCATCTCCCAAGCCCATTTAAGCCTGGTGTTCAGCAACAGTTCATTTATCACTTCAGGCAAACTCCATCAAACATGCCTTAATCTCTTGTGGAAATCTGGTAATCAGTAAATGAAGTACGCAATTATAGACGTGTGCGTACACAAGCTGGATTTGATAATGCAGAGTTTAATCATGACCGATGAATCCTTGTTCACCAAGTTGGATGCAAACGGGGTTAGGCTGCTCATTTCAAAAGGGTAACAGAGATGGATGGAGTTTGGTTGCTTCAGAGCACTCATTTTCGTGTAATGGCTAGATGCTGTGAAGCATTCGGAAAGAATCGGGTGTCGGAGTCAAACACCAACTTGCTCTCTGCCACCTCCAGCGCTTCTGATTATTTCTTAGTTATTTGAAACATAGTGTGTGCACTTGCGCTTGTTTGCTCTTGCTCTCACTCTCGCTTGCTCTCTCCCTCCCCCCTCCAATGTATTCCCTTTAAATCTCATCAGCACACACAACGCAGATGCTGAAAGTGTTGCTGCAATCTCCGGTCACTCTGCTGGAGTTCTTCACTCTTGCTGATGATTCAGGCATCTTGCTGGGCAGTAATGAGCCCCTGGATTTATGCTGTATACATATATAATATAGATATAATATAATAATGCTTCTTTCCTCTGTAGGGCTGTTAATCCAGGCGTCTTGAAACATTTCAGAGAGGCTGGCTGATGAATTAAATGCGGTCACAGTTCTGTGAGGTAGGCAGGCATTAGTGCCATTTGGAGGATGGGGAAACAGAGGGGCTGAGGTGAAGCAGCTCAGTCCCGCTCGGGAGGGAGCTCTTGGCAGATCTGGGAATTGAACCCAGGAGTTTGGAGTCACAGTGCACATTCAGGTTGCTAGATTAGATTCTCCCTCCAGGGTTTGCTTGCTTGCTTTTTTTTCTTTTAACTTTTCACCCTGGCCTTAAGGTTTATGTGCGTTTCATCATTTGTCCTGGAAGGTTTTGAAACATGAGTATTTCAAATTATTTAGATTCTACCTCTCTAATAAAACACAGTGAATCCATGGCCCTGTTGAAGTCATAGCAAATACCTCTGTAATTTTAATTAGACCAGGTTTTCACCTGCAGATTGCTAGGGAGGGGCTTGATTGATATATGAGCTTTTTATCTTCTGGTTACTGGTTCAAATACAGCTTGGGTTGCAGGCTAGGATTACATGCCTCTCTTGCTTTTAACCAGGTGACAGCTCTTGGGTATGAGTGAAAATAAAAGGACTCATCCAAAGCCTGGGGACCCACTGTCTTCACTGGCCTCTGGGTCAAACCCAGATTCCTTAACTGGTGTAACTGGGCATTGCAGTCATGAGTATCAGGCATGTGACATAGTGGGGAGGTCTTGGGTCCAGTGACAGTGAACTTGCCTATTATAAAACCCTACAACAATGGTGTTCACTCTGTTTCCCATAGGAGATAAAGGATTGGATAGGCCAGGGATGTGGAAGAAGTCTCTTGCCCCTTATAGATGGTTCTGCTAGGTCTGCAAGGGACATGCCTGTTGTGTGCTGTTCTGCAGACTATAAAAGGAGTGCAATCTGCATGGGGCTATCAGGAGGACCCATATTACTGGCACAAAATGATGATTATAATATAATTACCAATTAGAAATTGAGGATTAATTTCCCCTCTGGACCAGAATACAGAAAACCTTCTCAACACCCATTAGATCCCTCTCCAGACAGAGAAAGAGAGAAGATGACCTGGGCCTTAGTTTTCAAGATGACTCCAAAAATATCTAGCAAGGCCCTCCTGGCAACTTTTGCTGCTGGCTTGGATTGTCTAAACAGCTTTGGACAGCTTGTAAATTCAGCCTCCCACTTCTATAAACATGGCGTCTAAATGGTGGAGGGGAAAGCAGGGAAAGTAGTCGCAGGAAGGGCTTCCAGCAGCTTAAACATTTTTGGATTCTCCTGGGGTTTAGTGTTCGAGTTTGGAGTCATTATGCTTGGGAAATCTGGGGGGAGCGATGGTGGGTGCACTGCTACTTCTGGTGATGGGGCTTGAGTGGTCTTTGGGAAGGACTATGTGGTGAACGACCTGTTTAGTTATGTGTTCTTGGCCAGAAGCCACACCAGGATTTTAAACCTCTCTGTGTTTGGAAAGGGAGATTAGTGCCTGTTTCTTTTTACAAAGAGAATTTGAATGTGGAGGGATTAATTCACACAGCACCCATTAAGTGCTAAAGTGAGTTACCCTAACACAATAAATCCCTTTGTATTGAACAAATCCACCCACTGCCTAAACAAAGATCTCTCTTCTCCCTCTCCTTTCTCTCCTTCCCCCCCCACCATCCCCAGATGGAAATTAATTATTAAATGGTATGTGTCAGTGGCAAAACCCAGACCTGCTTTTATTATAATCCATTCCTTCCACGAGGTGTAAATATGACTTGGCATTTTGAGGAAAACTCTTGCATGGCTTATGTTGGGTTTTTACCTAGCAAGTGTGAGTCCAGAACCAGAGGAACTCGGTGGATGGTGAGTGTGCCATCCCCTGTGTACGGACAAGTGTTCACCCCGCAGAGACAGAGAATGGCAGCAGCAACTGCTGCGGGATTATGCATCCAGGAATTTAACAGCTAGTATGAATTGCCGGTTTCAAGATTGGCAGTGAATAAACAACACCTGGCCCCAGTGGCCTTCCTTGGGGGTGAAGAAAGGGGAAATGTATTTGTTCCGGGGATAACAAAGGGGCTTTATAGCGGTGCATGCTATGGGCAAGCTTTGCACTAGCATTTGAAATCTAAATGCTTTACAAAGATGGACAATAAACTATCCCCTTTGCAGGCACTGAAGTGAGACGGAAGGGACTTGCCCAAGACTGCATGATCAGATCCAGTCTTTACTAGAAGCCTTTGCAGGGGAAGAAATGCTCTAACCTCCCTCTGTCTGTCTTGTTTTTAATATTGCCAAAGGCATTGGATGGATGCTGTTGCATTGCGGGGAAGAAAGTGTTTTTGCAGTTTATTTCTTTCAATGTCAATTGTATATGATGGGGGGACCCTCTTGCCACTTTAGGCTGCCCCTGCCTGAGGAGGGTTTGCTAGTGGTACTCTTAGACTCAGAGACCTGGCTTCTGTCAGTGGAGGGGACACGCATTGCACCACCTCACCTGGTGGAGAGAAGAACCAGTGCAGTTCGGTGGGTAGGGCAGCAAGGACCTCTCATCTGCTGTTGAGCTGCCGTGTGACCTTGGGTGAGTTTTTGCCTCTCTTTACTTCTGTTTCCTTTCCTACTGTGCTTTTGGCCTTGATTCAGGAAGGTGCTTGGGTGTGCATAGTGGGGATAGCAACTAACTATGTACTTACCTTTAATGACATGGTTGGATGCTTTCATGAATCAGGTCTTTGACTATCAGCCACTTGGGGCTGTGAGGAGTTGATCTTTTCTGACTCTTGAACTTCCACTTTGGGGGTTTTTGGGCTAAGTTTGGCTAACTATTCTTGACTGTCCTTGGACTTCAGGAGTTTCCCTTTTTCTCCACCAACACTTAACATGCTGTCTGAAAAGCAGTGGACTATTAGACCAAAACAAATGAGAGAGAGTGCTTTCATTTTTATTTTCTCTCTTAGCTTGCTAAACCCAGGAAAGCCATCCACAGGTTAGGTGCACTGCTGTACTTAATACCCTCTGGGTAGCTAGGCATTACTGTGGACCAGACGCATGCCAATCCTGTCTCATTCATGGTTGTTTTTCTCCAGCTGATTTATACTCCTTGTCAATTATGCACTGCTCTTGCTCAAAGCCTGGAACATCTGTATATCTAAGTATTTAAGAGCCTGCATCTCAGGAGCGGTTGTTTAGAACTAGCATTTCAGTCTTTACCAAGCTATAAAGACAGCTTATGCTATTCAAAGTCCTCTGTGGTCGAACGCTGCCGCCTTGGAGATGTGTTGTATTAGTGGAGTGGAGAGCAACCGTTGGGGTCCTTTAAAGGCTCTTCAGCAAGGGTGAGAGTTTGTATCACGTGCCTGCTTCTGCTTTTTACATTTCTGAAGTCAATTGGAGGTGATCCAATGGTGGTGGCATAAGCAGAAGGAAAGAGCCATCTGGACATCTTTTTCCCTATTGTGTACTTCATGGCGGTAAGCACTGCTGGCTTCTTGCACGGGACTTGAGATCCAGATTTCTGCCAAGTTTGGTTTTAGCTTTGTGGCTTATGAGCAAGGGTCCTGGTTTTCCCTGTTTCAAAATCCCAAATTCTCCGATTAAACACCCCAAACCTGCGTTTTTTCTCCGATTGAAATGAAATGTGACTATATATATCGGTATCAGTTGAACACAATATTTTATTAATAATTTCCAATTTTAAAACAATTTGGCTTCATCTGCTAGGCAGAAGGGTCTGCGAAGGAAGGAAACTGAGCGGCCCAGAGTCAGTGTGAATTGGCTGAACTCGGGAGACTTGGTAACGCTCTGTAGTCAGCAGCACCCAGCTTGTGTAAGAAAATAAATACACTAATACAACTTAAATAATGGTGTCCAAATCTGGTCCTGATCTCAGGTCCTTGGCTCTGGTGTAAGGATGTGGTGTGGGCCAGTGCCTACCCTGGTCTTCCCCATCTTCTGGGGTTGGTGCTGCAACCTGGATCCCTGCCTGCCCCCATGTGTCTTGCAGCTGCTGCCAGGTGTTGAGAGCCCCAGAAGGGCTTATCAACCCCTGTATCCACAGCTGTGCCAGTCACTTGTCCTCTTCTTGGGCTGGGCCCCTGTGGAGTCCGGCTCCTGGCTCTCGCTCCAGCCCAGGGGTTGGCCCTGAACAGAGCGTGCTGCCTGTCCCACCTCAGGAGCAGAGGTGTGGTGTAGCGCATTGTCAGCCTGTGGGCTCGCTGCTTCTCCTCAGGGCTGACCGAAAGTCCATTGCCTGTGGAGCGCACCAGCAGTCATTGCCACAGTAAGTGCAGGGCTCGACTGAGTCCTTGCTACAACCGTGCCATGCATATGCACTACAAACAGCAGTTTGTGAGCGAGGAGCTGGAAATCGCACCCAGCACACAGTGCATGCTTAAGCTTTGCGCTCTCCTGGAACAGGGAGACATTCAAGATCAAGTGAAGTTTGTGGCAGAAAATGCCACTCATTTCATAGATTCATAGATCCATAGATGTTAGGGCCGGAAGGGACCTCAATAGATCATCGAGTCCGACCCCCTGCATAGGCAGGAAA
>NW_005842493.1:1011516-1020270 GCF_000455745.1 Alligator sinensis | reverse complement strand
TCATCTTGGAGTCCACTAGGACTCCAAGATCCCTTTCCACTTCCGTGCCACCCAGCAGGTCATTCCCTAGGCAGTAGGTGTGCTGGACATTTTTCCTCCCTAGGTGCAGCACTTTGCATTTCTCCTTGTTGCAACCCCAGCTGCGGTCTGGGGTCTCAACAAGTCCCCTACTAGAACTAGGGGACTGGGTGTCCCCTAGTTCTAGTATTCTGGGACTTGGTGAACAACAGTTCCCTATTTACTTGGTCCACGCTCTTCATGATTTATAGACCTCTATCATATCCCCCCTCAGCCTTCTCCTTTCCCAGCTGAAGAGTCCTAGCCTTTTTTGGGCTAATATTCTAGAGGGCTTCCCTCTTTGTGCTGGAGGCCTTTGGGGTCTCATGCAACACTTTCTTGGGCAATATTGAAGAAGCTTGTTAGAGAGGGAGAAGGTGCTTGCTTACCCACTGAGTTCCCTGTGTAGTGTCAGGCAGTGTTGAGGCCAAACTGAGAACGTGTTATAGTCAGCCACCGATGCCATCTGGATTTATGCAGCATGGTCTCCACAGGTGCTGCTGAGGGCAGGGAGAGAGGTGGTGGGAGAGCCACGTTTATGAAAGAAATTGGCTGCCCCAGGCATGGCACAGGTCTCAGCTGCTTAAGTCATTTGTGGTGCTTTAGACTGTTGTTGCTTGAGATGATGTAGAGCTGGATTCAATTTTCATGGAGCTTCTAATGTGGTTTGAAGGCTGGCAGGCTGTGATCCACCACGGATATGACAAGCTGATGGATTTGATAGGTAGGGTCAAGACACGGCATCACAAGAACTGTAAAACTGTCCTCATGAAAACCAGTGGAGAAGGGACCTGTTCCAGGCAATAGCCATGAAGCTGAATCAATACTACAGGTATGGCCTGTCATGGCCACCACGGTTTAGACAACTGTCTGCCTCCTTCCTTAGAGCTGTTTGCACTTTAGACCTCAACCAGGTGCCTCTTCTGAGCTGTGATGCTCAGCTACTGACATCAATCCCTGGATGGCAGAAAGAGCCGGACAAGGAGTGTGCTGCTTACATGAACGTTGTTAAAGAGTGCCGGATGCCTGTGCCTGTGTTTTGGATCTCTGTTTGTGACCAGTTTCTACATTTGTACACCCGGGCAAAATGCTGCCTTACTGTTCCAGCGAACTCAGTGGACAGTGAGTGTGCCATCTCGGTGTACGGACAAGTGCTCATCCCAAAGACAGAAAATGTCAGCAGCAACTGCTGCTGCATGCTGGCGTTTAACAGCTAGCATGAATTGCCTGTCTCAAGATTAGCATCGAGTAAACGCCCTTTTATAATGTCATTTAATGAACTATAGTGATGATATTAGTTACAGTTCATGTTGTGTATATCTTTAATTTCATAAAATATTTCAGTTTAGAGTTTAAGTGCATGCTGAGATTACTTAATAAAGCATCAATTAATTACTTCCATGGGCTTATCAGGGTAATTATGCTGTGGTTTTGGGCCATCTGCCAGTCTCCAGGGTGGGGCAGGACTGCCAGCCTCCCCCTACCCTGCCAATCAGAGGCATGGGAGGGGCCCCACTGCAATAAGCCTGTGAAAATGGTGGCCAGCCCCATGATCTGCCCATGGAATCAATTTGGATAGATTCCTACTTATGAGAAGCCTTCAGATGCCAGGACTGACTTTCTTGAATAGTAAAAAAGATACTGAAGGTAAACCCCAGGCCTGCTTCCACACTAACTCTTCTCTGAAAGGTTCCTTGCTTCATTGCTGGGGATGAAGGAAGGAAAGGATTTTTCACTGTGGTGCAGCATAGTATAATTTGGTTATTTGTATTTTACCTTGCACAGAGCAAAGGGAATGGATGCAAACCCTGGGGGAAGGGGTGTCTGGGCCAGTCCCGTCAAGGAGATGCATCCTTGATTTATCCTGGTGTAGAAGTGAGGATGGATGGGAAGACCTCATCTGCACTCGGCAAAGCATTTCAAACTCCTCCTGGGTCAGAAGGATCCCTTACTTCTCCCCTTAAAATACCTCTCAGCACACCAACTTTCTGACATCATTATAACACACCATTTATATCTCAAGAGTTCAGGTCATTCCAGTGATGTCTTGCTGAGTTACATGAGAGACTTTTCCAGGCTGCCTAACTCTTTTTCCTTCTTGTCAATCCCAGATTGAATAGAGCTTCAGATATGGATATCCCTTTGTCCTTTTTAACCTCCATATTTTTCAATTTGTCCTTTCTCCCCTAGAGAATTTTTATTGAGATGGACCACTCTTGCCCTCATAGGCTAGATCCAGACATGCAGGCACGTGTGGTTTGTGGAACCGAAAAACTCTGCGACAGCACAAACTGCATATGTTGCATGGTAAGCTATGCCCTGTGCTGCTAATTTGCAGCACCGGGGCAAAATTTGCTAAGGATTTCCAGGTAGCAAAAAAGGTTGCGCAAAGCACGCCAAAGTGCCATATGCCAGGACAAACGTGGAGATGGGGGATCAGGCAGCCCAGGACTGCTCGGGTGTGCCTCAAGATGGGTCGTGCACAAGCAGGGGCAATCACTGTGGCACAAAGTAGTGGCAAAATTTGTGCCACTGCTGTTTGTGCTGCTGCAAACATGCCCTTGCTTATGTGAATGTGGCCATAAGAGTTCAAAGGCATCTCAAGGCATGGACAAAGCAGTGCCGCCTTAAAAAAAAAAAAAAATCTCATTAGCTCTGGGATTCTTTTAAAGTCCATCTCCAAGGTGATATTTCTAATAATTAGCTTAGCCTGCTTCAGGTAGCAAGCAGCACTGACATGCATCTGATGCTGGCATTAAAACTTAATTTCTAATCATCATCCTTATCAAGAGATTCAAATCAGCAGCTCCTCTGATCCTACCCAAAGAGAGAGTGTATGTTTTTAATCCTATTAGAATCAGGACTAGAAATTGCTCCAAATCAGAGGCTTGTGTCTGAAGCCCCTCACCGTTTGAGGGGAGTATTGCTTTAAATAACCACTTTATACCTCAAAAGGTCTAGAGTTATATTGTGGATAGTAAAGTCATTACTGTTAGAGAATACTTTTGTTACGTGAAGTCGGGGAATGCCAGTACAGATGCAATATAACTTGGTCATGCTGGATATTTAGGGTGAAAAACCTTCAGCGCTGAAATTGGGGAGCAGGTCATCTGTTATGGAAAGTTTGCCCCGAACTCTCAGCTCTAAGTGAGCCATATTCAGTCATGAGTTTTCTTTTTGGGTTGTCTCCCAGTTTGAACAGTTTTGGGGCTGGATTTTCATAGAAGTTACTAACTGAAGTCTTTCTGGTGGTTGGGGGGGAAAAAAGCTTGTTCTGTTTAGGAAATCCCGAGTGTCTGGAGTTCCCGCTTTAGGATGCATCAATGTCTCGAATGCTAGTGTTAATCACTAGTGACTGATGGAAGAAGACAGTAGTGATGCACCAGGAAAACCCTACATAGAGTCTACCATCACAGTGAGTGGCCAAACCCTCCAGGCAGGGGACAAGTTCACCTATCGTGGCACTACACTTTTCACATACAGTTCACATCAATGATGAAACCAATGCCAGAATTGCTAAAGCAAGTGTGGCCTTCAGTAGTCTACATACAAATGTGTGGGAGCACAGAGGCATCAGTCAACAGGTAAAACTGAAGGTCTACAAAGCCATCGTGTTGCCAATCCTGATGTATGCATGTGAAACCTGTACAGGTGTAATGCTGTGAATCTGAACCACTTTCACATGGGCTGTCTGAAGAAGCTGATGAGGGTAAGATGGCAAGACAAGGTCCTGGACACTGAGGTTCTTACACAGGCAAGCATTCGAAAGCATCCAGACTCTGTTGATGAAATCACAGATGAGTTGGGCAGGCCATGTCACCAGGATGTCAGATGAGTGACTGCCAAAGAAGGTCTTTTACGTGAGTTAAAGGAGGGAAAGTGGTCTCGGAGGAGGCAAGAAGAAACCCTGCAAGGACTCCCTCAAGTCATCCTTGAAACATTTCAACATTGACCCGAAGCCTTGAGAAGATCTCGCTCGTGATTGTTCCACCTGGAAAAGCCTCATCCGTTCTGGAGCTACAGTCTACGAGCCGAGAAGAACTGCTGAGGCAGAGCAGAAGCACAAACTGTGTAAAAATCGCAACAGCAGCATGTCCACTGTTGATCAAGCAACCCAAAGTGACATCTCCTGCTTGGTGTGCCATAGACAGTTCAAAGCACAAATTGGCCATTCATGGGTTCACAGAAACCAAGCCAGCCAATGATGTCTTGGTCATCTCTGAATTCAAAGGATGAACAACAACTGATGGGTTTTGGCCTGCAAAATTCTCCAAATAGCCTAGAAGTACAAGGGAATTGTCATGCTTTTGGGTTCCTTCATAAATAAAACAAATAGAGCTGTCAGCCTAATTGGGTCACAGAGGATCAAATCCCAAATTATTAAAACTACTCTTTATTTTTTTCCCCTTGTCATTGGTCAGTCTCTCAGCTTTGCACCTACATCCCTGCAGAAGGCAGGGCAGGGTGACATCTTAAAAATTACCTTTCTCTCTATACCTTTAGGTGGCAGCTTGTGAAATCCGGATTTATGGAAAATAGCATCCTACTCAGTGAAAAGTCTCATTACTATATCTCGGTGAAAGGAGGATACTGCAGATTGGTTCTTAATCTTTATGCACTGGCTTTGTGGAACGGGTTGGGTCAGGTTCTGACCCGATGTTAGTAAATGCAAATCCACTGGCTGGAGAGATTAGGAGCATCTCCATCTTTCTGATTAACTTACTCTATAGGATGGGTGGACTTTGTACTCTACTGCTATTATAACAAGGACTTTCAAGTGCTTTCTGTGATAAGGTGCCATAGAAGGGGTTGTTCACTGTAGAAAAGAAAATGGAGAACTCTCCCTGCAGCAAAAATAGAGGGCAATGGCTCTCTGTTCTTGACTCCAAGCTGTTCCTGAGAGGATAATTGCAGGGGCCTGAGTGAACCACTTAAGCAAGTGCTACTTTATTCAGGAGTTGCACCAGCTCTTGTGGCTGCTAAGATTGGGTGTCCAGCTACCAGCAGGAGCGGTAGCAGCAGGTCTGCATGAGAGAGTGGTAATGGGTTGGTTACAAGGGCCTCTTATCCCTGTAGGGTTCAGGCTGGCAGTGTTGGCATAGAAACTATCATTCATTACTCTCTGGTAGCCTGGGTGAAATTAATTTGGTTTCGCTCCACTTCCTGTGGATAGGTGTCTGCATCATAACTGGTGCTAATTGGCATCCTCTGCTGAGGAGCGAAAAGATATAATGGAAACTGAGCTACCCTCTGCCCACCAGCGGCAGCTCTTCTGGGTCAACATGGGGGCACCAACTTGGCACTGGCGGCCTGAGCAATGTACTCACGCTGTGGATAACTGGTGTGCTGGGCTGCCAGCACTCTGGTCATTTAATAACCAGTACAGACATATGCATGTGCTCTTTTTTTGGTTGGAAGGAGGTGTGGGATGAGAAGGGCTCTCTACCTAGACTCTCTACTCCTGTAAACCATCTTTCTGGAAAAGGTCTGCCCACCTTAGCTGACTCCTGATCACAGTTTGCCTCTGCCACTGCGCCGTCTGAAATTGTGCAGGCAGTCGGAAAGGCCAAGGCCTTCAACCTCAGCTTTTTCTTCCTCTTGATTATTTAATACAGTTTACAGAGCAAGCTAACCCTGTCTTGCTGGCTTCTCTATTTACAATAGATTTCTTCCTCTGTGCAGAACACAGCCAGCTGTCCTACAGACTTTTGTGAAGAATAGGCTCCGAGGCAGAGCTATCCTTTGGGTTAGCTGGAACACATTTTGGCCTTGAGTGTGTTGGCTGCCAGTTCCTACTTTGTAGAAAGGAAGGAACAAACCGTATGTGTTGGCAGAGCTGAGCCCACAGTCGTTGCTCATGAAATAACAATTACACGTCATTGGTTTGCATGGGAAAACTACACAGTGGCAAATAAATGGAAGGGGGATATATAGAGGATGTTTGATCCTGCTCCCCTGGGTTTCAGCAGTGGAAGATAAGGAATAACACTCCTCTAATCTGCTTCACAGAGGCAGACCCTCTAAGCTGGCGCATGTTTGGGGTTCTGCCTGCACAGAGCAGCTTGCAAGATTAGACCCTAACTCCAGGCAAAGATAGACGTGGATAAAGGGGCAGACCAGTCCATGCATCGCTTGCCCGTTTTATACTTCAAATTTGAACAAACCATCAACATGTCTGCAAACTCTTGGCAAAGAGTTACTATTGGATGTGGCAGCAAAGCCTCATGTTACCACTCAACTATATTGAAGTGCATTTCCTAGCACAGCTCAGCTATATTATTTAAGACTACTAAAGTAAATTGCAGGTGCCCTACTCCACCAGCAAAGCACATCTTCTGCTGGATCCCTGCCTCTGGTTTAATCCAGGATCCCATACAGGATTCTGACAGCGTAGGCCCATCTGCCCATGTAGAGTCCTCCTGAAGTTAACAGGACTCTGTATAGGTCTGGGGGTTTGTACAGAAGGGTTTTGTCAGGGGACTAGGACTTCTTTGGGTGTCCTGGAAGTCATTAGATATCGGGGAGGGTCACCTTTTATTTCCAAAGGTAACGCCACACTTGTGTGTGCTTGCGTGTAAATGAAAGCATCTTTAAAAGATGTTTGCTTTTTTATTATTTTGGAGTACAGAAAAAGCAAGGCTCCGAGTGATGCCATTACATCGGGTTCTTTCCCATATGTATTTTTGTTCCATAGTCGCAGCAGTAATCTTTAAGCATCTCCCTGCAACATGATTAATGTCTGCTGTGTGCGTGCATGACTTGTTTTTGGGATTCATTTTAATAGCATGTTGCTCTAGGCTGCTTGGTTAGAGGAAACAAGGTCCGAGGCACGTAGGTGGCACCTGGAGTGGAAGGTTTTGAGGTCTGCGCTGGTACTGGCCTCCCTGGGGTGTTTCACAGAGGTGGGCCAGTCCCTGCAAGAGCCTGGTTTTCTGCAGAGGTGAGCATTTATCCTTACTGTGAAACACTAGTTGAGCAGTCTTTTGCCCCAGGGCTTTAATTGCTATCTTGATTGGAGCCTTTTGAGAGCTTTGAAGATGAGGGCAGAGGCCTTGAACTTCCATAGGAAGGCAGGGTAGGGGGCAGAGAGCAGGTGAGATGCGTTGCTGAGAAGACAGGCTGCCACGCTCTATAACAACTGGAGTTTTCCAAGCGCTGAAGGCTTTGTGTCCAGGTATTAAAACACTGTTGTCGTCCAGCTGAGGGATGATGGCAGACCTCGATCAGTTCGGCAGTCAGCATGTGCCTGGCTCTGTCGGACCCTCCTAGCCCGCCAGGGGTGGTAAAAAGGTGTATTGCTTGGGGATCCTTCTTCAAGGCAGGTTGGTGTCAGGGCGGAGATCAGCAGCACTGCTGCACTCTGGCTTGAACTGCCCCCTGGGAGTGGGCAGCCCTCCTTAGAGGCAGGAGGCTTCCTCAGGCCTGAGCTCCTCACAGTGCTTCCTTCTGCCCGTCCCATTCAAACCCTGGCCGCACTGGTGGTGGCAGAGCAGAGCTGTCCGTCTGCCTGGTGCTGCCACCCGAGCAGCTCAGAGGTGGAGGTGGGACAGGCTGGAGCGAGACCCAAGGCCTGTGGGGCTGCGCAGGGGAGCCTCGGCGGCCCGGGGGCCTTTGCCTAGTCCAGGAGGTGCCAGTCCACACGCATGTGTGCTGTTTTACATGCACAAATTCTTGCGCACACTTTGGTTAGTCTAGAAGGTGCTAGTCCACACGCACATGCACACACATGTGCACACCTGTGCACACGCATGCTGACAAAAGCACATGCTCGCATACACTTGGGTTAGTGTGGGTGTCAATCCACACACCTGCTCTCGTGCACACACCTGCTCACTCACTCTCACGCATGCACACCACCCCATGCACACGCATGCTGACAGCAGCACATGCTCACATACACTTGGGTTAGTCTGGGTGTCAATCCACACACCTGCTCTCGTGCACACACACATGCTCTCACACACCTGCTCACTCACTCTCACACACGCACACACACCCACGCACCCATGCACACACATGCTGACAGCAGCACGTGCTCACATACACTTGGGTTAGTGTGGGTGTCAATCCACACATCTGCTCTCGTGCACGCACCTGCTCACTCACTCTCACGCATGCACACGCATGCTGACAGCAGCACATGCTCACATACACTTGGGTTAGTCTGGGTGTCAATCCACACACCTGCTCTAGTCCACACACACATGCTCTCACACACCTCACTCTCTCTCTCTCTCTCTCTCTCACACGCACACACACATGCCCACACACCCATGCACACGCATGCTGACAGCAGCACATGCTCACATACACTTGGGTTAGTCTGGGTGTCAATCCACACACCTGCTCTCGTGCACACACACATGCTCTCACACACCTCACTCTCTCTCTCTCTCTCACACGCACACACACACCTGTGCTCTGACATGTTCTCTCACACACGCACCTGCGCTCTCTCTGGCACTCCTGTTCTCCCATACATGCTCACCCAAGCATGCACCTGCTTACACACTCTCACACCTGTACACTGACATGTTCTTTCACACACCTGCTCTCTCTCTCTCTCTCACGCAAACACCCCCCGTTGGCTCTGACACAGATGTGGTGCCCTGCCCTGTTCTCTCTCAGCCGTGCTCGCACCCCGGCGCGGCGCGGCGCGGGGCGGTGCAGCGCGCGCAGCCGGCAGCAGGGGGAGAG
>NW_005842493.1:988232-1011379 GCF_000455745.1 Alligator sinensis | reverse complement strand
TGGGGCTGGTGCAGGACCTGCTGCTGCTCGTCCAGCAGGGCCGCCAGCACGAGGCCACCGAGCTGCTCCGGCACCTGCGCCAGGTGAGCTCCCCCGGCCCCGGGCCCTCCTGCCCCTGCCCCTTGCCCTGCGCCTTCAACCTGCTCCTCCGCCCAGCCCCAAACTCCCTGGGATGCTCCTCAGACCTTCTTTAACATGTCGTTGCGGGCCCTGCTACCCTTTGGGTTGTGAGCACGCGTGTGCAAATACTTTTTCGTCGTCTTTCGTGGATCCCCCCCCCTTCCGCGGGGGTCCAGGGATACCAAGAGAGACGGGTTTTGGGGGACCGGTTGGACACGAGCAGGCGTGCCCGTGTTTAGCATTGGATAGTTGCACGGATGCCCCCTCCACCAGTATCAGCCAGGCTCAAAAGGGGTCACGAATTGAGCTGTAAATTGCTGCCCACAAATGAGGACGAGCCAAGACTTTGCTGCTAGAAAAGTGTCCGACCCAGCGCCCGCCGCGGTCAGCAGACAGATGCCGGCTGACTTCAGCGGGCGTTTGGATCGTGCGCCTCGTGAGATAATGCTGGGCATTGCTCCCATATTCGCTGGGCGTCACGTTTCTGAAGTGCTCACGTTCTTCCCGCTTCGTAGCTGTGAGCTGAAGGGTTTTCCTGCCTCGGGCAGGAGATTGCACCGTCCCTTCTGGGGTTAGGGATTTGAGTGAACCGTGGTGTTGAACACGGACCGCCCTTCTGGCAGACCTTACTATCAGGGTATCCTGCCACCAAGACTGGGGGAAACTAGATAGCTGGTTGAGTGAGAAATTCATTTAACAGCGCTGGAAGGAGATGGGGAACCTGTTAGAGTCTAATAAGTCGTCACGGCAAGTGTTTCTTTAAAGCTGCTCAGACAAAATATACCTTGCCGTGTCATACTAGGAAACAATTTGTCCTAGATACTATAATAGACTCAAAACACATTTTTAATGAGGTGGTGTTGTTCCCTGCCTCTGATTGCAAAGGTGGGAATGGCACTGAACAAACCCCTGATCTTTCGAACGTTTTAAGGATGGCTCTTGGAGGTCTGATGCCAAGGCTGAGTTTTCATCTCCGAGTGGAGGATTCAGAGCAGCTGGGTTAACTGGTAGTGGGAATGGGAAGGAGAGGGCAGTGGGTTTCCCTGGTAGTTAATTTCTCCCAAAGTCTGAGTTTGAAGGGAGGAGTTCGGGGGTGAGATTCCTCCTGCAGCGACCTGACTTGGATGCCGTGTTCGGATTATATACTCCTTGGGGCAGAGACTGCCGCTCATTCTGGGTTTTGTAAGACCCCCAAATACAAAGGTGTCTCCTTTTTTATGGGACCACCTGGCTGCTGTCATAATATAATGCACAATAATAGTAACAAGGGGTAATGCACAGAAGCCTGGATTTTCCAAGGAACCAAATTGTGTTAATTTTCAACTTCCAATGAATTGATGTGCCTGATTCCTTTGGGCTCCTTCAGAAATCCCAGTTGCAAAGCCTGCTGCAAGCCCACTGAGGTTGCCACGGAGGTGAGCACTTGGAGCAGGCTTCTTAGGCATGCTAAGAAGATGAGTTGCAGCACCTCCAGTTTCCCCCTCCTGTGTGTGCAAGGCTAATGTGCTGTCCCGCTTGTGGCTGAATTGATTTTCAGGCTTCCTGAGAATGCTTGATTCAAAGCCTTTTGAAGACAGAATTCAAAAGGCTCTTGCTGTCTCTGGATCAGACCTGGGTATGTTGGCTGATGGGCTCTGAGAGAGCCCTAAATCCTGAACTGGGTTCTGCCATGTAGTCACCAGCATCCCTAGAAAAGTCACGTTCATAAATAGCTCCAGGAGACGATCAGCTGCTGAAAGGCAGCAGAGCCTTGCAAACTAAACAGAGAACCGGGCACTAGAAACTCCCGCACCTTAACTCCAACACGGATTTGCTGTTCAGCTCTAGGCAAATCACGTGCTCTGTGACGGCTTTCCCCGTTCCCCGTCTCATGTTGTAAAATGAGTGACACTTGCCTCGCTCATGTGTTGTAACAAGGCTGACTTAGTATTTGCAGAGAGCTTCAAAGATGCAAGCAGCTATGCATGTACTAAGCACTGTGAAACAAAGGAAGCCTTAATCATTAAAAAAAAACAAAAAAAAAAAAACCTAAATGGAAAATAAGTTTACTGGAGTTTGTAACTACAAGGCTGCTCCTTGGGGAAAGTGCAGGATGGGATCCTGCAATGAGGCCATTCTATCGCCTCTCTTTAAAATAAGACTTTGGGTTTAATTGCAGCAAATTGACTGCAGCCCCCTTAGGGTGCCTTGACTGCTGAGGCAACTTAATTTTGCAAGATCCTCTTTCAGGTAGCGATAAGAGCAACTATCCTGCTGTTTCCTTTTCCCCTGTGTAATAGCATCAACCATTTGATATGTGAGAATGCTGAATCCAAATTGTGAAGTTAAAAGTCCTAAGAAGAAGCATTGTGCATGCGATCTGCATGTGTGTTTTCCCATAAATCACCCTCTCTGCTTGAATCTCGTTGGGTCGGCTCCCAGCGGGAGGTTTTTTTGCCAGTGAGACCAACAAAGTGAGGAGCAAATGGATACAAAAATAGTTAATACTTGACTAATACAAAACACACCATAGCAGTGTTTATAGTAATCCACCATGTGCAATGGGTATCCTAGTCTTTTTAAACACTGGGACGGAATATCACCTTTTATGGAAATAATTCTTTTATCCGTATGTAACCGATTTAAAAAAAAAAAAATCAAGTTTCCTATTATAAAACAGCTTCCTAAGCCAGCTGTCTATATCCCCCAGGACTTTGCAGTTCTGCAGGGCCTTGTCCTGAGAGTAGCTGAGCACCAAGTGCAGTGGCACGTGTAGGGTACTCAGCACCTTGAATGATCTGGGCCTGATCCTTCCATTTCTGAAGACCGGCTCGGAGACTTCAGCTGCTGTCAGACCTGAAAAACCCCCCAAAACAGCACTTTACCAAAAGAGGAAGCATGTTAGTTCGACCTGGCTCTCCAGCGTCTGTATGGATCGAGCACTTCAGGGGGGCTTTTTGTCAATTTTATCTAAAGCTGATTCAATCAGCTCTTAGATAAAAGCACCAAAAAGCCCCCCTGAAGTGCCGGATCGATTCAGATATTGGACGAGCCTGGTCAAACTAATGTGATGCCTCTTCTGGGCACGCATTGTACTTGGTGCAGGGGTGCACCAAGCTTAAAGTTAAGTGCCGTTTTTTTCCCCACATCTGTAAGCAGCCTTTGTGCGCTAGTCTTGCAGTTGATTGTGTGTGTGGGTGGCTGTTGGTACGCAGTGCCTGTTGAAGAAGCAGCAGTAACAGTCCTTTGGGATCTGTGAGAGTTTGAGGAGCTGCTCAGCACTTTGCAGGACCAGGCCTTTTCTTTAAGCACTGCTTTAACCTGGGTGGCTGTGTGGTGCCCTGGGGGCCTTGGCATAGGATGCTTTATCAATTGTTTTACTAATTGCATCAATTGTATAAAAATACAGTTCAGGAAGCCCCATCATCCAGTCCTTGGTTGCTGCCCCGTGAATGTGGAGTTGACCCATATGCTGCATGTAGTGTGCACCGGATTGGCCTTGTGTGCAGAGTCTGGGGCACATGCTTCACACACTACCTGCTCCAGTTGGCCTGGGACCCGTGCTGTATGTGATGCCCACCCCAGCCAGTCTGGGACATGCACCACATGTGGGACCTGCCCCATTTGATCAGAGACGCAGGTGCTGCTTGTCATGTGGGTCCTGGACCAGCTGGAGTAGGCACCGGGTGTGGCACGCTTCCCAAATTGCCCCTGTGTGGGTGCTGCTTGTAGCATGGTCCTAAACTGGCCAGAACAAGTGCTGCATGTGCTGGATCCAGCATTGAGGTTGCAGGGGGGTGGGGAAGGGAAGGTCTGTGGACCCCATACAGGTTATGGGGCCAGCCACGTGCCATTAATCCAGCCCTTGGACCACTCATCCAGCCTCTGGGCCAGATGTGTTTGATACCCCTGCATTGCATTACTGGTAATAATGTCTTTATTAGTCCTTTGGGGTTTGGCAAGAGAATAATTCAGCAATAACGGCGGGGACAGCGGAGGGCTGTTGGAGACTTCTATTTACGTCTTTCTCCAACGCCAGAGCACGGGGACTCCTGGCAAAATTACAGAGCAATTCTTTGTCACGATCTCACCAATCAATTAACTTTATTAACTGTCTTGAGTGGTAGCTGCTGTGGGAATATAGTTGTAATTCATCCTAATGACACCTTTGTGCCTGCTGTGGAGTACTTCCTCCGTGTGCAGCTTGGCATCCACTAATTTTTCACTCTCTAGTGAGGTGTGTGTTTCCTAGGAAAGTGTTTTGTAGTGGAGTTTGAAGCCGGTGAACCACTGCTTTCCATCTGGGAATAGCCTTCTGCTTGAATGGGAGACCAGTGAGTTATGATGTTGCAGAGGCAACAGTCTGATTTAGGAAGATAAATATTGCTCTTCAAACTAATTAAAGGGAAGGGTTTGCTCTTGGGTCTCTGCTGTTTATAAGTAGCAGTTGACTGATTGATTAGTATAATCTCTCTCCCACTAGTTATGTTTGGGGGGGCTGAATGTTCCCTGCCTGTGGCTGGTTACTTGTTACTGGATATGTGACCAAGATACACCACGACCTCTATGGATTTGGTTTTCTCCATTGCAGCATTATAACTAGGGTAAGCACAAATTATCATACGTAGCAACACCTTAGCATTCAACTGCAGAGGGTTGTATTAGATCTCTGAAAAGACTATTGAAAGTGTCTGTTTTAAGGGTGCAAGGCAAACCCACATAGTTACTTAGTGTACTCAGCAAGATCCTTTCTGCTGATTCTTAACCTCCATGTAACCTGCTTTGTTTGAGATTTTATTACCTTTTATTTACCTGTATCAGATCAATCGTATCTCTTTAGGAGTGGCTCTGAGGTTCTAGCTTTCCCGAGGAACAGAAAGCTGCTATTGTGTGAGGAGCAGAAATACATTGAGAGAAATTCCCAGCACATCACATGCTTTGCATCCAAACAACAGCAAGCAGGGTAAGAAGCCAGGTTCAAATCATTGCTGTAGGATAGATGTACTACGATTACCCTGCTCCCTGTAAGTCTTTAGTCAATGGGGACTGTGTAGTGTGTTATGCCTGGTCATCCAAACTATGCCTCTTTGGGGACCGTGGCCCCATTTTGACACTGTGCTTAGACAAGCACTTCAATCTCATTTGACTTCAGTAGTCATGAAGCACATACTTAAAGTCACTTAGAACATCAAAACTGAGCTCAGTAAGCAGGTGTGTTCAACATGCCTGTTCAGCAAAGCTTTTAGACACCAGCTTTAAGGAGGTGTGTAAGGCTCTTCTGTAGCTGATCCCAGGTACAGTGGTTTGGTTTTGTACAGGCAGATTGGCTGCATCCTTTGGCTGCCCTGCTGCATCTTGATCCCAGATTATACATGCTGGTAACTGGAGTATCTCCTGGCTGCAGATCTGCATTGAAAAGAAGGGCCTGGGGGCCACGTGGCAAAGATCTGTGAAATCTAATTTGGCCTCTGGGAGATAATGTTCCTTCTGCCAGGCAGGGTTTTCTCTGCCAAGGGTTAAAATCAGAGGGCTATCAGGGTTGCAGCTCCTCATCTTCCTGTGAGTCTGGCTTAGTCAGGAGGGCATGGATCAAGTTTCTTTGGTAGTGGCTTAAGACTTTGTTCTTCTGTGCCGCTGATGAAGTGAGCATCTCCTAGATTAGGACACCTGGGGCCAGGTGTCTTCTCTGTGTGGAGTGCTGAGGGAGGATTGGATGACAAAACCTGGTGACGTGACTTGCAAGTTATCCCCAAGTTCAAGTCTGTGGGTTTGGGACCAGTGAGGAAGCCACTGGAAGCCCCTTTTTAACCTTGAGGATGCTGGAAAGGTTTGCTAGCAGAAGAGTGCTGATATTTTAGTATCACCTTTTTATCCCAAGCTGGTGGGTCCTTCTTCTCTCACCTTTTTTTACCTTTTGCAAGATCTTCTTTCCCCTCTCTCTTTTGTGCTTCCCATGCTAATTGTGTCTCACGCTTCTGCCTCTTTCTTCATTGCACCTTGATTTTTCATTCGCTGCTGCCTACTGTTCCTTTTCCTTTCCACAGAGGGATCTGTTGGGAGATGGACCATCGTGGCTCAGTGGCCTCCCAGCAAACTGGTCCTGATCAGAGCCTAGCAACACTTGAGCCTGCTGCTTGTCATGGTGAATAATATTGGGGAGTGTCTGAGAGAAGGAAGGAGGGGGTCATACTCGACTACCTCCAAGCCAGAGTTGGCTGAGTAGTGTAGGGTTATTAGCAAGGTCCCATTCTCATCTGGTTGGTTGTTGGACAAACCTATATCTATATCTATTCCCATTTTGATGGTTACTCCCTTAGGCTCATGACCCCTATGGGACTCCCAGTGCTCAGAGGAACAGCTAGCTGGAGATGAAGGTATCTAGCTGGACTGGGAGAGCATGTCTGCCACCCTAGCCAGGGCTTGTGCCCCCTTCACCTAGTTTTAGCACAACTGAGCAGTTTTCACTGTGCAGGGGAAGCCCAAGTGCATGTAGAAACTGGAGTTGCTAACCCAATGCATGAGTATAACTTATGCCAGCATGATGGACTGAATCCTCAGTGGATGACTGAGTGAGCTGCGCTGATTGATGCGAACTGTGCTTCAGGTACTTGCATGTTAACTTAAATGCATCTGCTTATATTACAATGATGCAGCTGGTAGCTTATGGCATTTATAGACCTCTCTCCTCTCCAAGGTTTGGAGGAGCCCATTAGAAGGTAGTTGTGGGAACACCTGCTGGCTGCTTCCTATCTAATAGGAACCTGGGTGTGCTTCTGAGCTTTGCTTATTTAACAGCTGTTGGACAAACATTTGAACAGAAACTGTCACCCTGAAGGCAGGAGAAGCAAGGGATTGTGATGTAGAGCTGTGCTTTGGGGAAGCCAGCTTCCCCTGCAGCGGGCGCTAGCATGACTTGTTCTCTATCGCCCTGGTCTGTTTGTGCTCAGACTCAGTATGGTAGCATGGATGATTCTGGGGCTCCAGGCCATTAATTCAGTGGAGGAATAGGCAGGCAGGAAGTTATAGTTTAGTAACCCGCATGGAAATGTCCCTGTTAGGACTGAACAGTGTGCTGTGTCAGTGGCTGTGATGTGTCTGTATATCCAGGGAGGACATGGATTCAGAAGTGATTGAGTTTCTTTTGCCCAGGTTGAATTTCTTCTTTTGAGAAGATGAATACTCCTTGTAGATATGTACTGTTCCTCTGAGTTTGCACCTAGGTGGATGGGTACATCTTTCAGGTGGGGAAACTGAGGCCTGAAGAGGTTGTAGCTTGTCCCAAAGGGGCACAGATCAAGCTACTAGGATCAGTACCCAGGTCTCCGGGCTCCCAGTCTAGTCTAGTCCATTGGACTGGGCTTCTCTGATGGCCAGCAGGAAGGTAGCTTGTTACCAGGGGACTTGCAGAAACAGGGAGATTGTACAGTCTGTTAGACACCACTTCCCATCCCCACCCCCCAAAAGACTGGGAGTTCCTGCCCGTACCATTTCCTATGTGCTCTGTCCAAAAATCCAGCATAGCCAGCTGTCTTAAGAGCTGGGAGAGGTTCATGACTGCAGCCCCAACCAACCACCCCATCCTTAACCCTCTGTCCATTTGCACAACAGCATTTATGCAGTAACCTGTCCCCCTTGTCTGGCTGCCTCTCCTTCACAGCAGACATGAAGTGCAGGATGCGGCTCAGGGCTCCCATCCTCCAGCCAACTGGGGTTCAGGGCTATCGTCCTCCAGCAGACCGGCTGGCTTTTTTGCTTCCCTGCTTCTTTTAAAAACGCAGTGTCTCCCTGAGTCTAAGGATTGCTTTCACTCTCTCTTTGGTGCGTAGGCGTTGCACGGCTGTTCTGAAAAGCGAGCTCCCCGGCAGCTTCCTGTGGCCGAGGGAATTGCATTCAGCATTCGACCTTGTCGGTTCGTAGCTGGCGACTGCCCCTCTTTTGAAGTTGGGAGCCAGATGGTGGGGGTGGGCCTGCAAGAGAGTTGGAGGTGGGCTGGAACAGGGAAGTGCCAGAGCAGCAGTGTGTTTTACACAGGATGTGTTCTCCCTGGCTGCAGCTGAGCCCTGTCCCACGTCCCGTAGGGTCGGAAGGGTCCTGAGGAGCTCTGCATGTTCACATGCTGCAGAGCTGAAGCTGCCTTGGGACAAATGGGTTGTGGGGTGGATTATCTTGGTCAGGAGACATAGGGCAAATCTTTCTCAGTCAGAGTGGTGGGAGTATTGGATCCAGGAACAGTTCAGGAGGGGTATGACCACCCCACTTTGGCTGTGTCGTGTAAGCTTGCTGCACGGGCTCCTGCTGGAGCGGCGTGTGAGCAGTGCAGGCTGGGGTCTGCTCTTGCTCAGCTCCTGAGCCCAAGGGGTGGACTTTGTTGTTGTTCACCCCTCCCACCCAACCCTCTTGCTGAATTCAACAGCAGGGGATGGGAGGAGATGACCTGTAACAGGAGCACTCACCCCCAGGCTCCAACATGGGAAAGCAGGGGCCCAGCCAGACCCTGCATTGAGAGCTCACAGCCAAGTGAGGTTTGACTGTGCTGCTCCACCCCTCTGTATCCCTTGCTGGCTGCGGGACTTTTAATACGTATCCAGGCTTCTGGCTGGGGTTTTTGGAGGAAGTTTGCAGACCTTGGGGGTCTTTAAGAGAAGGCTGGATAGGCATCTGGCCGGGGTCATCTGACCCCAGCACTTCCCTGCCTAGGCAGGGGGTCGGACTGGATGATCTGTTAAGGTCCCTTCCGACCCTAGCATCTATGAATCGCCTATGAATCTGTGAATTTAGGTGTTTTATTCCCTCACACACTTTTGAGTATCCCAGCTGCTGCTTTTAAGGTCTCGGTAGAAAGCTCTTCCCCTGCAGCCCCGCAGCAATCGGCTTTGCCCTTCCTCTGTTTCATTGCGCATCCCTGCCTCTCTCAAGAGGTGGTGGGGATGGAGGGGGGCTACTACTTGCTGTGCTTGTAGTCACATGAGAAGTGTCAAATCCTGCTCTGGTTGAATGGCACCTTTCCAAGCAGAGCCACTGTTTTCAAGCACCAGGACCTACCTTGTTGCTTTATAGAAATACTGTGCTTTCCAGTCCTCCCCTTTTCCCCCACTCTCTCTTGTACTGATCTGAATCCATGGCATTTTCTCAGCAGTTTTGAACTGGGCAGAGAGCAGTCTCTAACCCAAGTCTCTATGACTGCACAAGGAAATGGGATAGCTTCTCAGATGAGGGGTTTCCTCATTAACTTTGCCTGGGATTTGCAAAGGAGCTGAATAGAGTTTAGGCAATTCCCGCTGAAATCCCGCAGGAGCTGAGTGCCTAATTTCCATAGGCCCCTTGTACTACATAGCTACCTTGGTCCTGCTTTACTTGTGCTGAGACAGGGCTGAGCTTTGACGACACCAGTGGGGTTTCTTTATGTGAAGCTGCTGGATGCATGCAGGTGCTGTGGGTCTCTAGTTTCCAAAGAGGTTAACCCAGCATATGTTGCATGATGTCTGCTTAGGGGTTGTTTTGTACAACAGAGGTGAGATGTGGGATTCCTGGGCACACTGTACGTACCAACTCCATGAAGCGCTCCTTTTATTTCTTTTGCAAGATGCTTTCTTTGTGTCTGAGTTTCATTTCATGAGGAAATAACAACAGTGTTCCTGGGCTGCACAGGCATGTGCCTGCCTCTGCTGCCTGCCCAGCTGCGTTTTCACGCCCGCTCTTTTTCCTATGGAGATGTGTGCAGTAGTTGAATGCACTCGATTGCGCACACAGCCAGTCACAGGGGGAATGAGGTCTAAGGCGCTGTCCAAAGACTCCTGACAGTAATTGAACTGAAAAATGTGTTAATTCATTTAAGAAATCTGCCACCTGAGCTAGCCTCCTGAGTGCAATAAATATAGCTGTGTGTTTCTTCAGAGGGAAAGATGCTGCCAGGTTTATTAGCTCTATCTATCTGAGCTTAACCTAACCCTAAATAAATGCTAACCTATCAAAGAGAAGTGGGTTGATTGGTAAGGAGGAGGGAGTGGACTGTTCTTTAACCATCACAGCTCCAGTGCTGAAGAGTACAGAGCCAGCTCGTGAACTGGAGTAATTCAGAGTACTGTCTTTGACTTGGATGGGGTATCGTGATTTATGCCACTTGAATCAGGGAAGCTAAACTGGTGAGAGATAGGAATTGGGCCATTGGGATCAAGTATGCTGGACAAGTTTGCTGACACCTCCCACCCCACCTCCCTACCCCCAGTTCTGAGTCCTGTCCTTAGAAATGGCTGATTTCTGATGCATCATTGGGGGAAAAAAAGAGTTATTCTCCCTACTTGTGACACCAAGGCAATTTTGCAATGCTATACAGGCTGGGCAGGGCGAAGGAGGAAGTTCCTTCCTGGTCCCCACCTGCAGCTGGCATGTGCTCTGAAGCCTGCTGCTTAATTACTCATATCTTATCTTGCATAGATGACTATATTTTATTGTTCCAGGCCAGTGGGACTCACCTTTCAGAGCTGCAAGCTGAGTGACTGTACCTGTTTTTCCCCTCCTTCCCTGCCAAGGGCCATTACTCTGTGGCATTGAGTGAGGGTTAGCAGGGAGGGATCAGCAACACACCACAGAGCACAGGGAAGGGGATGCATTTGGCTGAGCTGCTTGCTGCTGATCCCCTATGTTGGGGCAGGATCTAGTTGCTTTGGAGACCGGATCCAGCCCGCAGGCCATATGTCGAGAGCTACCATTCTAGGTCCTAGCACCATCCTGCTGCAATAACAGCCGGCCTCTGAATCCTGTACTTCTCCTTTGCCTGTAGAGCCCTTGCAGCCAGCTGGTATGCCAGGGTAACTAGATGCTGCCGTCTTGAAACCCAGCCTGCAGGGTAGCAGTGCTGCACCTGGCATGCGCCTAATGCTCTTATGCAATGGAGTGAACTGCAACACCTGCCCGAGGGGGGTCAGCCCATAGTATAGCAGTTTTCACTTCACATTGACTCTGGAGCTGATGCTGCACAAGCATGCACATGGCAGTGTCATGGCCCTTCTCTTCACCCACTTACGCTCTTTGATCCCACCCTTTCTGAGGGAGCAGAAGGAGTTTCATACTCCCATCCTACTCTCTTGCCAAGTGTTGTCTGAAAGCCAGAAAAGCCACCAAGGCCTGTGGTACGTGTTGGTCCAGTCGCTCCCTCCCTGCTTGTGTGGGGTACGTGTGGAAAAGGCCGGCAATGAGCTGCCTCCTGCAGCTTCCAGCTTCACTGTGTCTTTTTCTACTCATCTTTACTCCCAAATGTATTGTTTTTTTCTTTTTTCAACCCACGGGCTCTGATCAGAGATGTCACAATTTGTGGCAGTGCTCACATGAGGGCTCCTGGCCAGAAAGGGTGCAAATCCCATTTCATCCTCCAAAAACCATATGGAACAAGGCACTGCTACCACTTAGCTGAGATGTTCACAGGCTCTTTAGGGTTGGCCTAACTCTCTTCCCTTTGAAATCAGTACTAAAGCTCTGGTTGTCTCAGTGAGAGGAGATCTGGGCCAGCACTGGAGACTCTCTAAAAGTCCATCCCTAGCTTTCAAATAAAATTTGTCAGGCTGGTTTCTCCACTCAGGGACATGAAGGTGCTGACTTGGAAGTCAGCAGAGAGTCAACCTACTGGCATGCCTGGGGAGACTGCTTGTCTTTCTCCAGGCGGTGGAACTTGGTCCTGCCTGATTTTAAACTGGGGAAGGCTCTTCCTCTGATTTTTTTTTCCCCAGCCGAATGCAAACCATTTACAGCCTGGCAAGGTGGTCAGCATTGCAAACAGCAGTTTTTCAAGTAAGACGGAGGTGCTGGCAGAATGCGCCAAAATGTCAGTTTTAATTAAAAACTTTTCAAGCAAATGGAGCGTGGTGTTTATGTGTGGAAATATGTTCCCCAGGGTGTTGTGATGAGCAGAGCGGGGACAGCCGCGTTCTTTTACTTTTAAAGGAAGTTTTCGTGCAGAAGCAATGCAGTGGATTGGCAGCTGGACATCTGTGTTTACCCAAAACGCGGGCTCAGCGTGGTCAGCAGCAGGCAGCACTTCCGTCACCAGCATTACACTGCCCCTGGCCTGGCCTCCGGAGCTCACTACGTGCAGGCTTGGGAGGCTGCGGTAGTTAAGACTTCACGTGACCCCCTTGGTCCTCAGCTCTGATGCGACAGTTACTCAAAAGTATTCCTTTATGGTCCACCCCCAGGCATGAAGATGTGACATGCCCCAAATGAAGGCAGGCGATGCCAGGGATGTGTGAATATTCAAGCATGACATTTTTAAAACATGCACATATTTGACATGTTCTGGCTTTTCCACCTTTTCAGAACTCCAGGTTTTCAAGCCTCTTTCTGCAGGCACGAGGGCACCTTCCTTTTTGGTTTGAGAAAGTTGCATGCCCATTGTGTTTGCACAGCTCCATGGTCTAGGGCTTAGGGAAAGCAAGGCTCGTAACACAGTTGCTAGGGTTGGGGACATTGGGCAGTGTCACAGGCAGAGGAGTAAGAACTGCTGTCTTCCTCTTTGGGTAAATCTTGGGTTATTAATTTGAGACCCGCTTGCAGGATGGCTGTGGGGTGGGGGACACTGATGCATAATTAGCTGCTTTCTAATTCTGCAGCAGGTTTATATATATTTTGGTCCTTGGCAGAGATCAAGGGTTGGAGGTCTGTTGGCTTCACAGACAACACGCTTGGAAGCATGAAGGAGAGCACTTTACTTGATGGGTGTCCCAGCAGCTTCGACTGTCACTTCCAAAGGATTGAATTTGGACCTGGCTTTGCCTTGCTCTCCTAGGGTACCATCTTCCTGAGGATGGAAGAGTATTTTGCAACCGTTAGTGAAATGGATGTGACTGTGTATTTCTGTTCTGCACGTGGGGAAACTGAGGCAATATGAAGCAAAATTATTTTACTACCATCACACTGTGAGCTTGCGATGGGAGTTTCCTGCCCACTTATTGATGCTGCAGTTATTTTCCCCTCTGTGCAGGCCAGGGACGATGCCTTTAGCTCACCTTGATTTAAAGGGAAATGGCTATCATGCTCTATGCTAGTGACCCACAAAAGCATTGAAGCCATCCCTCTAAAGTTCCCTAGGTCTGATCTTTCCTGGGTGGCGGACCTGGTTATGATGCGACTGAGCAGTTGTAACCATCCATGGAGCTCGCAGCAGACACCGCTTTAGTCATACCTTATGCGTAGAGCCAGCACTACCGCTGTGTCTGGCATGGCTCGTGTGAACTCCAGAAGAACCAAGTCCTGTTTGAAGAGCCACCTTCCCAGCGCCTAGTGTCTGAGTGCAAACAACCGTCCCTCAGACTTGGGCACTCTCCTTTTGATTTTGCTTTGCAATAAAACCAGTGCATAGGAACCACGCCGTCCCCAGCTAGGGGTGCTGCAACGGCTTGCATTATAGCCAAGAGAGAGTGTGGAATAGGAAGGCTGCTCATATGGCTAACACTAGAGCCAGGAGTCCTCTCCCAGCTCTGCCACAGACTGTGACCTTGGTTGGGTCCCTCCACCCCCTCCCTTCCTTGCTTTGCCTAACTGTGAAATGGGGGAGCAGAACTTCCCTGCATCAGGGGTTGGCATCGGGATGAATTCCCTGAAGCTTTCTGGATGGGAGGCTCTCCACAAGTGCACGTCGTTACTGAAATGCGTGCAAGGAAACGTGCCGTGATTTCAGACCTCCCCCACAGGAAGGCTTGGCTCTCTGCCACAGGCCAAAGCTGAGCGACTCGAGGGATTCCCAGTGATTCACACAGCGGTGGCCGCTTTTAAGAGGCTGAGTAACATAAAGCCTGAGCAGCTATTTCAAGAAGCTGAGAACCCTGTTTTTCCTACTTTTCCTGTGCAATATTTTAAACGTTAAAAATAATGCCTAGACCACAGAGCTGTGCATGCCCTGACTTAGTTGTGCAAGGGCCATCTATTGATGAAGGTATATGCATTTCTCTGCTGAAGACTACTGCACTCAAGGTTTACAGGGTTTCCTTCCAGTAGCTCTGAGATAGGCCAGCCCCCTGCAACTCTTCCAGTCCTTCATATACTGAGGGGCAAAATGTGTGTGTGTGTAAGAACAAGTGTGCGAGTCAGAGGGAGGGGGGATTGAAGCTGGGGGGAGCTTTGCTCACTTAATCCCCAAAGGCTTTTTGCAGAGTGTACCCTGTAGCTTGAAGGGCAAGATTAAGATGGAGAATGAGTGTTGAGGTTTAGAAGTGGAATTGCCCGCTAGCATAATGAAGTTTGCTCTTAAGTTGGTTCATTAGCCGAGCTAATGAATTAAACCACTTAAATCCCCCAAATGACAGCTGGCGTTCGAGCTAATGTGGAGGATGATCATTAGGATGTTCTAGACGGTGAAGGCCTCTGCAGCCGACACACGGGCGCCTGCTGGATGTGGGGTTGGGAAAGAGCGGAGGTGCTTTAGTCCAGGGAGGGGTCCAGAGGGCTCTAGAAAGTCTGACATTATCCTCTCTTGGGCCATAGACAAATCACTTCCCCACTCAGTTTTCCCATAAGTCTAATGAGTGCATAGATTCTCACAGGACCATAGTGATGGATTTATTGGTCTATTTTTTTAAACAAAGTTGAACATAAATCAGTATTGCCAAAATGGCACGAGTCTGTTCCGAGTCTCTGGATTATTTCTTCCCCGCCCAGCTGGGGCGGGGAGGCTTGAAAAGGTGATTCGGGTGCTCCTTGAAGGCTCAGCATCCAAAAGATAAATCAGCCCTCTCTCCAAATATATTATTTTTGTCAGAAGGCTTAATTTGAAGGCCAGCCCCCTGATATATGCCGGTCCACCTTGCTGACACTAGAGCCAGGAGTCCAGCAGACTGACAGTGAATAGTAATGGAAAAGATTGGGACAATTTGCGCCCAGTTCTGCCCTCCATAGCATTCATGCGGCACAGATGTCAAACGCTGTCACATCAGTCTCTTCTGCCCCCTTTTACCCATAACTGCATCTTTCACCTTCCTTGCACGCGCTTGGCACAAGTGTAAATGGCCAGGTGAGGTGCAAGGCATGGGTAAAGTGAGGGTCTGATCCTGCCCGGGTGATTCATGATTCATTCAACGTGCTGAATTGAAGTCAAGGCAGGGAAGATGGAGTATCTGTGTCAGCCTGCAGGACCTTCAGGGGGTCTGTTTTGAATTGCTCTGTTTCCATAAATGCGGTGGCTGTTGTATCTTTGAGTGCACGGGGCATCCTGCCTGTGTCTTTAGAGAAGCAGCTTTGCAGAGGGTGTCAGGGGGTGGGGAGTTAGTTGCTGAGCGAACATGAAGATACCAATAAAATAATTCTCTTATCTGCCTGCAGAAGGAAGTAAAGTAGCTGCCTGGCTGGTTTATGCACCCCTTCATCCCACCGACTGTTTGTGGCTTTAAATTCTGAATCGTTTTATGACTTAATGTAAAAACAGAATAAAAAAAGGAAGTCAGGAGCTTGCAACCTGCCTTTGGTCATCTTTCTCTTTTTTTTCTTTGTGCATTTTTTTTTTTTTTTAAATGTCCAGGCATTCTTCCAGCAAAGGAATAATATTGAAATGTAATGCTGTTGTCAAACTTTGCCGGCCGGCAAGTCCGGCAGCGCTCTGGGAGGGAGCAGACCTTTGTGATCCTTTGAATTGAATGAAATGCTTTAATCAGACACGTAAATGGAGCGTTCCTGTTTTGATGTCCCAGATTCAGCACAAGCAAAGAGCAAATTAGGTTTTTTTGTGGAGCTCTTGGCTTAAAGGGCCATTTTGATCTTTGTTTTCTTTATGCTAGTTAGGGAAGGGGAAGCCTGAAGATTTTATCGGTGTTGCTGGGAACAGATGCTTTGAGCCCGAGTCTTATAAAACCCAGCATAATGGGTCCTCTCTTGGAACTGGGTGTAAGTGACACTTGTTGGCACACAGATCTGTCAGAGTTGGGTAAAATGACTTCAGTATAAATGAGAATAATGTCCTTGGTTGGAAATGCTGACCGACTGGCCTGGTTTGTTTCGGAGCTGCTTGCTCAAGGCAGGTGTTCCTGGAAGCACAGAGCCAGGGAAATCCCACTTGGGCTTAAGCATTTTATGGACTGGGTAAGTGCAATCTCTGAATCGCAAGCACCCATTTTATCATTGTGGACATCCTCAAAGTACAATGCAACACAACTTTGTGCCTGGTAACTGCCTTATTGAGCAATTGAGAGAGCAATTGGGAGACAGGTACTTTGCAGAAACCTGACTGTGCAGCCTGCCGTGAATGAGGCGTCATTGTGTAAACACTGGAATCTGACTCTTAACGCTGCCGTGCCGTGCCGCGCCGCGCCGCGTGCGTGTGTTTGTGTGTGAATGAGAGCGGATGAGCCCCAGCCTGCTTTGCTCATGAAACAAGTAGTCCTACTGGTAAATTCTGTCTCCAATTTTTCCCTGTGCTGACCTGGCTTGACAGAACGAGGCCAAAAGGTAGCAGAAACACTAAACCACCTGGGGAGCTGGAAGTGCCCCGCACTATGCATCTCTAGAGCGGAGACCGCTGCAAATATGGCTTTGCACTTAGAAAATACAAGAGGCGGTTCCAGTCTTTTAGCAGTCCTGCACTGTCGATTTAGCCCTTTGCAGTCCTGCACTGTCGATTTAACCCTTTGCCTTAGCCCCACCTGAGCCTACCATTTGCTAATCCTGCTCCTTTGTGGGGCAGAGGAAATGTTTGCACCGGGTGAGACCCTCGGGTGGTATTGAGTAACGCCATTGAAGTCTGCTTACACCAGCTGAGGTCTCGGCTCGTTTTCTGCTCAATCAGGCATCCGCGTTTCTCGGGTTGTGCTGAAAGCTTCGCCCCTCTAAGCCCAAGAATACTGCCCTTCCAGCTCCTGCAGTTTTGCTGCCTTGAAGTTAAATATTGCAGACAAAATCAATATATTATTACCTGTGCCATTACCGTCCTGTCAGGCTCCATAATGAGAATTATAGACTGCCTGCCTGTTAAATTGGACAAAGAGCTGCTATTTATGCTGTCATTCTGAACATGGGGCTGCCCTTGATCGCTTTGGAGAGGCATTTATGGCTTTCACTGTGACCCGGTCATTTGTTACAGGTATTCCGGTCATTTGTTACAGGGATTTGCCTTTTCCTGCTGTTATTGCTTCATGTACTGTCAGTTATGGCTTATTAGTCTGGTCTCTTTACTCCTTCAAATTGCAAATCTAGTTTTTAACTAAATATTTGAATACCCTTAACCCCAACGATGGTCATGTTAATGAGGTTAATCGATTCCTTCTGTGGTTTCTGTGCATTGTTTTCTCCTTGGTGGCTTTTGGTGTCTCCTTGTTGAGAGGATCTTGTTTCATTATTGCCAAAAGCAGGAGCAGCTCCTGGGATGTCACAGTAGCTGTCCCCTGTTTATGGCCAGTGACAGTGTTGAGAAGAGAGAGGCATGTCAAACACCGAATGGCACGTGGGAGGCTGCCTATTTGGGAATGGCGACTTGAATTCCCAGCTCTGCCACAGCCCCAACTTCCTTGCTTCTGCTTGACTAACCCCTTAATCTCTGCCTGTCTCACTTTTCCCACCTGTAAAATGGAGGTAACAATAAAACCTCTCTCCACTATGTTGTCTACTCTGTTTAGGGGCATTACCAAGGCATGCAGATAGCAAATTTAGGTATCTGATTCACTGGCTTCCTATGGGGAATTGCTTGCCCTAAATGTAGTTTGTACCTCTGAAAATCCCGGCATCAGATCCGGACGCAGGAACGGGCAAACCAGGCGCAGACAGAAAGGGGGCTCAAAAATGTAAAAAAAAAATAAAAAAAAATTGCAATTGCAAAAAAATATTGTAATATTGCACATATACGGGACTGGCAATGTTATCAATTGAGAACGGACTGTTTAAAGCCATTGATACCACAGATGTGATAAGACTTTTGCAACAAAAAAATCATAGGACTGTTTTCCCTTTTGATTTTTTTTTCTTTCTCTCTCACCTGTGTGTAATGAGCAGGGCTAGAGAGTTTGGTCTCACACGAGTAGTGTGCTAAAACCTTGCACGTCAATGCAAGGCTTTGACGGCCAGTAAACCGTTTCCTGCTCAGATGTGAAGCAAGTCTCTGAAAAGATTAGCTCAGTGAATTAGGGAGAATCAGAAATCACAGAGCAAAAAAAAAAAAAAAAAAATCCATCTTTGGCTGGTGTCTCTTTCATCTCCTGCCCACCTCCAAAAGCACCGAGGCAGAATGTTTAAAGCTATCTCCTGCAAACCATTTTTGGTCTTCTTTTCCAATATTGCTTTGCTGTGTAACTCAAATGCATTTTCTGGAGGGGGACTGCATGCGCTCACAAGCTCTGCCTTCAAAGGAAGCAAGGGCTGGGTGCAAAAAACTAAAATTGAACAAACCTGGAGCCTGAGATGATCCCCCAGGCAGGGATAAACTGGCACTGCAGCAGGTGTTCTGCAGTGATAACTGCAGCTTCCTCGCTTGAAGTGAAAAAGACAAAATTTTACATCTGTTTGCTGCATGTTGGGCTCTGAAACTTCTTGGGGAAGTGAGTGGTGACTGCCCTCTGTCCTGATGCCTTTTTTGGGTGCGCCTCAGGGCAGTGGTTTGGTCAAATCAGCCTGAGCGCGCCGATTGTGGGGACTCTGGGTTATGCATCGAATTGTATGGAAAGCTGCTAGTCAGGGTTTCTAGGAGCTGTGCCAGCCCTGTCAGCTCTGCTCTTCTGAACGGTGAGTCAGCCCTCCAGAAATCACAAGATTGGCTTGCTTTTTTTGCACAATATTGCTTAGAAAAATAACAAAGCCCATTGGTTTTTCACTTTAAAAATGAAAGTCGCATGCCTACACAGGCATGGGTGTGAGACGCATTTTCTGGTCCAAATTTCAACCTTAAATGCGAGCATGTGCTTCCTCGGTCTCCTCTCCTGCAGGCTCACACACATACACTTGGCAGGCCTCCCTGCTCACCATTTGAAGGAAGTTTTCCTCACTGTAGGATGGAGAACTGCTTCTTCTAGCTCTCGTCTCTCCCCTACTGTAACTAGAGATGAGCAGATTTCCTTCTCTGCTTCTCATACAACATTTCCCTCCCTTCCCATTCAGTCTCCTCTGTATCCTGTTCTTCCTTTCTGCACCTGTGTATCCCTCGGTCCGTCCCCCTTGATCCTCCTGTTGCTCTAGACATCTTTGCTGCTTCTCCACGTTTCCTTGTGCGGCATGCCTGCGTTCCTCCAGAAACTTTTTGGTTTGTTTCAGCTGTTGGATAGCAGTGTGTCTGTCAAAGTCCTTCGCCTGAAGTTGCTTATTAGTGAGGTTGATCTCAAAAAGGATGTTATACCACAAAATGAGTGAAACCACACATTTGAACTTGGAAAGGCCATTTGCAAGAGCTTCTGCATCAGCACATGTCATCTTGCCAGATGATCCTGTGAGGGTAGCGCCATCAGAAATTTCAATTAGTGCATCATAAATATTGCCAAGCTCATAGCGAAGAGGCTTCAAGGCATCAATTCGACTCTCCCATCTTGTTTCACTCAATGGTTTCACAGTTAGAGACGGCACATGGCGACCAAGAGCTTCCCAACGGTGTGTTGAACCTGAGAAAAACACATAAACGCGTTGCACTAGGTCAAAGAAACTACTTGCCTCCAAACAACATCTGGCAGCATCATTGACAACCAAATTCAGAGTATGTGTACTGCAAGGAACAAAAAAGGCCAGAGGATTAATTTCCATTATTCTTCTTTGTACACCATTGTCTTTACCCTTCATATTACCGAAGGTGTAGGAAATCAGTGTCACGAGCTGTAAGATGATATGGGAGTAGGGGTTCATCTTTTAGGATGACGTTGCCAGCAGCATGCTGTGCTTGGACCCATGGGTGACTGGTGCCGCCCCTACGACCAGTCCCACCGACCGGGGTGCGGGTCCCCCCACGGCCGATCCCATGACAGCCGATCACTGCTGCCAATCTCTGCGGCCACTTCTGGAAGCAGCTGCAGGGGGGGGCACTGGTGCTCCCGCCTAAATGGCAAGCGTGGCCGGTCAGGGAGTGCATCGGCGCTCTCATGGGGTGCAAGTGCACCTCCTACGCGTCGCCACTGCTTAGACTGGTACTGCTCAACATCGTTATCAGTGATTTGGATGTGGGGGTGAAAAGCTCGCTGGCCCAGTTTGTGGACGACACCAAGTTATGGGGGAGTGTGGCCGTGTCAGAAGATAGGTTGCAGATACAGGCGGACCTGGACAGGCTGGAGAGTTGGGCGGACCGGACCCAGATGAAGTTCAACACTCGGAAGTGTAAGGTGCTCCGTTTGGGGGCAAACAGTCCCCAACATATCTACAGGCTTGGTGGCGACAATTTGACTTGCACCACGGCCGAAAGAGACCTAGGGGTGGTGATCGACCATCGCATGAACACGAGCCGGCAGTGTGATGCCGCGGCCAGCAGGGCAAACAGCACGCCAGCATGCATTAACCGTTGCATCTTATGCAAAACTAAGGAAGTGATACTCCCACTGTACTCCACGCTGGTGAGACCGCAGCTGGAGGACTGTGTCCAGTTCTGGGTGCCGCACTTCAACAAGGACGTGGAAAAACTTGAGAGGGTTCAGAGAAGAGCCACCCGTATGATCAGGGACTTGCAAGACAAGCCATACGAGGAAAGGCTGAGGGACTTGGGCCTCTTCAGCCTGCAGAAGAGACGGCTGAGAGGGGACTTGATAGTGGCTTACCGCTACATCAGGGGAGCACATCAAGACCTCGGTGAACAGCTTTTCCCCAGGGCACCTCTGGGGAAGACCAGGAGCAATAGATACAAACTCCCAGAAGGCTGCTTTAGGCTCAGTTCCAGGAGAAACTCCTTCACGGTCAGGGTGTCCAGACTGGAATAAACTCCCTCCGGCGGTGGTGCAGTCACCTACCCTGGAAATCTTCAGAAGGAGACTGGGCGGTCACCTTAATGGGGTCACTTGACCCCAGTTGTCTGTTCCTGCCTATGCAGGGGGCTGGACCCGATGATCTACAAGGTCCCTTCCAGCCCTGACGATCTATGAATCCGTGAACCCTGTCCCACTCCCTCCCTCACCATGGCCACCCCAGTCTGCCTCCCCCCATGTCACCTATACCCCCCACCCCCCAATAGACTTGCCCGCAGGCACCAGGGGGAGCTGCTCTTGATCGCTGCCTGGCTGTCTTGCTGGCCACGTGCATGTGTGCGTGTGCATACGCACGTGACATCTCCTGCCTGCATCCCGCGTCCCCCTGCCCCAAGCAGCCCTTTGCAGGCTGGAAACTGCCAGCCTGCAAAGGGAAACCCATGATTTCCTGTGGTTTTCTGCTTTAAAGGAGAAAATCCGCGGTTTTTTTGGTGGCAAATAGAAAACCCATATCCCTGGTAATGTGTAACAAGTCCCTAGGGCTGCCTGTCCTGAGGAGGCTGCGGTCACCACCTTCCCTGAAAGCTGCCCAGCCTCTCCCCTGCTGTTTTCAGTGGGAGCTGGTGGCGGAAAGCTAGCGGGAAAAGGATTTATTGCAGGTTAGTTCTCTGGCTTTGCAAGTTATTTTGCACTATTTAGTGATAGCTGAACAAGCAGTCACCAAATAAGTGTTTCTGCTAATTACAGTCGTTTTGAATGTAAGCGCACACAAAATAAGACACGCATCCATGAATTCCATAAACGTTTTTACAAGGGAGTGAGTAAGAGGGAGGGAGTACGAGGCCCTACTCTGTCACCATTAGACTGTCGAGTAGGAGCTTTCTGGTTAATTATGTACACAGCATTTTAAAAGATACGTGGCAGCAATTTCAGTGTAATTAGAGGGAGAGTTTACATATTTTTATATTGCACGACATTTTGTTTTCATGGACCTAAAGCCTGAAAATGAGTTTCCAGTTCCTGGACAAAGGTCTCGCTGTAAAGAGTTGTATCTGTGTGCTTTAGGAATACGTTCTGCAATATAATTGTGTGTGTGTGCACACACAATTTAAACTGCAGGCCCCTCTCTGCTCACGGGAGAACAGCATCAATGTGAACCTGTCTGCCTCTGTGCGGTGCTTTTCCCAGTGTTTTTCTTGGTCATGTTTTTCTCATGTGGATGTGGCACAGTGGGACTTATCTGGGGTTTTGTTTTGAGCGCAGATTTTTCAGCTGAGCGCTTGGCAGGGAATCCATGGGAACTCTGCATTCCAGCGAGGGTACTCTGCGATCGTGTCACTTAGGGGGAAAAACAGTCGGAGGAAGGGTAGTCTAGTGGTTAAGCTACCGTACAAGGGCATGGGAGATATGTGTTCAGCTCTCATTTCTTCTGCAGATGCTCTCTGTGACTTTTGGCACATCTGTTAACCGCTGCATGACTTCATTTTTCCTCGTCTGTACAGGGTGGGGGGGGTGATGAAACTTTCTCCAACTTGTAGCTTGTCTGTTTAGGTTGTAACCTGTTGGGGGTGGGGACTGTCTTATAATCTTTAGTGTGTGCAGTCAGCACTTACCTTGTGTGAGGTCTTGGTCTTATTTGAAACCTGTCATCACTACTGTAATACTACTGAGTGATAATAAAACTGAAACAGATATATTGGTGGGGGGGAGTCAGATCAATAGGGATCCTAGTAGCGCCCGCTGTTTGCAATGAAATTTAGGATTGCGCATGCAGAGGCATTACTTTGCTGTTTGATTCTAGTTCTGGAGCATTATAGATTCATAGATTTATAGATTCATAGATGTTAGGGTTGGAAGGGACCTCCATAAATCATCGAGTCTGACCCCCTGCATAGGCAGGGAAGAGTGTTGGGTTTAGATGACCCCAGCCAGATGCTTATCTAACCTCCTCTTGAAGACCCCCAGGGTAGGGGAGTGCACCACCTCCCTTGGGAGCCCGTTCCAGACCTTGGCCACTCGAACTGTGAAGAAGTTCTTCCTAATGTCCAGTCTAAATCTGCTCTCTGCTAGCTTGTGGCCATTATTTCTTGTAACCCCTGGGGGCGCCTTGGTGAATAAATACTCACCAATTCCCTTCTGTGCCCCCGTGATGAACTTATAGGCAGCCACAAGGTCGCCTCTCAACCTTCTCTTGCGGAGGCTGAAAAGGTCCAG